>NW_009954616.1:438914-466572 GCF_000747805.2 Chaetura pelagica
CCCTCCCCCCCCGTTGAGATAATGCATTCCACTGTTGGACTACTGCATATGCATGTATATATTTCTATATTATTGAAGATCTTGGAGTTAACTAACAGCTTACACAGGAAGCAAGCTAAGCTCAATTACTGATAGCTTGTTTTTTTGCTTCAGTGTTTAATTTTGTAAAATAGACACACAGATGTAATGAAGTGAATGTCCTCCAATATAAGATGAGGAAAGTATGAAATAGTTACCAAGATTAGTGAATTGTTTTTGGCTCCGATTCCTAGTGAAAAATAATTTTATAAATGGTGAAGCTCATGTTCTTCCTGGAGCCACAAGCATGATTTGTTCAGCTTTAAAAACATGAAGTGACACTAACAGTTTTTCTACTGGTGAAGTATTTCTAATCTATCATGCTGGCTTCTTAGCACAGTGTGTCTTCCATCTTCTGACAGTCTTCTGAAAGATGAAAAAAGTTAACTGACCATGCTTGGGAATCTTTAATCGTTGGAAGACAGACACTACATTATTTTGTCTTGTCGGTGGGAGAACTGAAAAATTATTACCTTATAGCGTGCCTGCTCCACATCATAGATCTTTTTGTCTGACACCACATTAGGGGCAAAGAATTTTGCGAGCTTGGCAAGGTAAACACCATTTCTTAAGCCTTCCTCCAGCTCCGTAGTCGGTGGCAGCTCTTCTTCCAGGCAGACCTCCATCCACCTACAGAGACATCATTTGAGAAACACTGATATTTGAGATTTTAACAGAAGTGACCCTTTCACCCACAACCATCATACTTCTAATGTCTCTACAACAGCATAAGAAAAAAGGGCACATACTAAGGAGAAAATGCTTATATTCATTCACGTGGCAGATCAAAGAGACAAGAGGATCATACCTGTACTGCATCATTGTGACCCATCAATAACCAAACACGCTTTGAAGTGCACAGTCACTAAGGGTTCTAACTCAAATCTTTTGAACAGCACTAGGCTTTTAAATAGACAGCAATTTAAGCTGAAACCAGAAGAAAACATGAAGTGCTGTGTAATAATGATCACATGAAACCCCTCCATAATAACTATACCAGGGCTGAAACTCAAGAGCATCAAGGCCAAAGGCCAAAGCTGATTCCTACAGCTGATATGCTCTGCAACTCAAGCTCAGAGCAATGTCCATCTCAGTGCAGAGCACTGTTGCTGCTCATCCTTCTCCCACAGCATGTGGCAGCCCTCTACATTCACTGTGAAACACAGTGCCAGTGCTAAAGGAAGGAATGAAGGTTTTTTGTTTCAATAGCCTGAGGTACTTCATGCTTTTGAGATCTGCCTGGCAGTGAATTGGCTGAACCACTCCTGCTGCCCATGAGGTGAGATGGCTTCTTATCAAACTGTGACTAAACCATTGAAACTAGTTATGTTTCTGAGACATAAATGTGATAGATATGGTACTAGATAGAGAACAGTAACTATTAAACATAAAAGCAATCTTAGAAGGCCAGTAACAGATAAAAACCAGTATTATCCAGTATGTTTATCTGGGAAAGCCCAGAGAAATTGCTACAAAAGCACTCCTGAAAAAAGTTAGCATGGTAATCACTGTACCAGAAGTCCCTTACATTGGTGGTCTAAATATTTTAGCCCTGTGATATTATTCTCATTTCTAGCAGCTAAATCACATTACAAGAGCTATAAATCTGGTTAGTTGTCTCCTCCCCCCTTTTTTTTGCTTAAGCAATCTCTGCTGTTATTAGAAGGACATTAACACCGCTAGAAATGGACAAGACCAAAGCATTAGTTTGCTTTACTTGCTGTCACTAAAGCAGTGTTGTTGTGTGCTGCATGAGACAGCATAACAAATCTAACATCACCTCCACAGGGGTGACTTCAGAAACCAGAAATCTAGGATCCAGGTTGAAAATGAGCCAGTTTTTCCCCTACCACAGAGAAGAAAAAAACTCACTACATCATTTTGTTCCACGTTAAAACTCAAGACAAATGACCTACTCCATTACACTTTTGGATTTGTTACAGGACATATGAAAGTTGTTTTACTGAGCACAGACTACCCAAACAGCTCTTCAGGAAACCACCAGCCATAAATCTGGGACAATATCACACAAAACTGCCCAGAGTGAGTATCATTAGGAGAACTGTATTTTGCAGTATAAAAGCTGCTTCGTTGAGGAGAATCATATCCCTGACAAGACTCCCTGCTCCATCCTTCATTGCATGTTCTTGTGTTATCAGTCCATGCCAAGTATCCCAAAAGTTATCCTTATTAATGACTTTTTATAGACTAAATAGATATACACACTGGGCAAAACAACACAACATTTGTCTTCTCTGAAACGGAGGACAAGGAAGATTTTACAAAGAATCTGTACTTCCAGCAAACCTGAGTTTCACCTGAGCAAGCTAGCTCTTTTGACAGGTTATCTCCCAAAAGATGTATTTTCTGGAAGAGTTGTATGGATAGCAGGAGGAGCTATCTGAGCCACAGGAGGTATTCACCATGAGCTGAAACTTACCCTGTTGCCCAGTGGATCATCTCCAGTGATGTGAACTCTTTGCCCCCATAGAAGTGTTTGGTACCTTGCCCTGGATCCTTTACAATTCAAATTCTGCTTATGAAATTCTTCTTCTGACATCTTCAGTCCAGAGCACCAAAAAAACATTACAGTGAAACTGTCTTTGAAGATACAGACATGTCCCCTGAAATTACTTTTCTTCCATCTGGTATAAAAATTGACTACTTAGAGGCAGCTTCCTCCTGGCCCAAAATCAGCTAGCGAAGGAGCTCCCCATAAAGCCATCCAAGCCCTGCTGAATGCCCTTCCATCACAAGAAGTTCCTCCTCAGGCTTTCCCTCAGTGTACAACTGAGATTCACCAGCAGAAAGTGACCCATGTGTCATCACTGACCCAGGTATTACATTTCACAGCCTCAGAATTTAACGCCCATTAGCAAGGCATTTCTTAGTGCTGAGAAGGAAGGGCTAATAGGAACCTGAGCATGACACTAGGAGGGAACAAGCAGCCTTCAGAGCAGGCCTAGGTTACAATTTATAGCCCGTCAAATACCTTTTCTGTGACACAAAGTGGATTTATATAAGGGTCCATACAAAACTGAGTTATTCCCCAAGCTATAAATGAGATGCTGACCCAAGGTGAAAGCTACTCCTCACCTTTTCAAACCTCCTGTTTTTCAACAACAGCAAAACTATTTTGGATGTTTCCAGCGTGGTGTTGAGCCTTTAAGATTAATCCAGAATCACCTTTTTCTGGACAGGGAGGCTACTCTGTCTAGTGGGTAAAAGCAATACAAGGAGGAACACACAGGAAACAGTATGAGGAAGCAAAGAAACCAGAAAAGTAAGGTAACAACAAAGAATACTGTTGTCCACCCAAGAAGTCCAGATAAACAGACAAGCAAAAAAGTGTCTTTTTGGAGAGAGAATGTTGCCGACTCAGTGGGGAAAGCAGGAAAAAAAACAAACCAGAGAGAAGTAACAGAAGCAGACCTGAAAGATGTAGGGTTTCTTTCCACTTAATAGCTAAAAATCTCTAAGTGATACCCATTTTAGAAAGAAAAACAACAACTCAGGTCTACAATAGCGCAACTCGAAGTTACATCTTTTGGAAATCAGTTTCCAAGACTGAGAACACAGCTACAGCTGTCATTACATATGAAGCAGGTAGCACCAATATCTGGAAGTTGCAGAACTTAACTGCAAGATCTGCTCAAAAGGGATTTATTCAGTTTCGCACATGTTTAATCAGAGGAAGGAAAATCCTGAGGATTTGCATGAAATCCTGGAAGTATACAAACAACCTGGTCAGCTGTAGTTATGCAAACAGCTGCCCAAATCTGTTACTGTCTCTCCTTGTATTTTTTTAGGTATCTGCAGCTCTTTTGTCTCCAATACTTGCAATTACAGCAGTTCTGTTCCTTTTACACTGACTCAGTTAAAAAGGAATTGTGGCTTAAACAGAAATACCTATTACTTTCAGGTTGTGAGGTTCTGCTTTTAAAGACACAGTCTGAATTTATGAAGTTATTATATGACATGGTGCCAACACCAGCAGACTGGATTGAAAAAAAAACACAACACAACCAAACAGAAATATGCTTCTACTTCTGTTTCTCTAAGTGAAATAGAGACTATCTACCTGACAATAAGGATTTATTAGTACCTTTGGAGCAATTTATTTTTCTTCAGGGCTAAAAAGGCAGCATTAACTTTGGCTCACCCACTGTTTTCCTGAGCACACAGTACTGTAGAAGCAGCAGCAAAAACTAGTTAATATCCTGACTATACAAGTGAAAGGGCCTTTAACTCCATGTTGGACAGTTTATCTTCAGTATGAAGCTTGTGAATTAAGATTAATATAGCTATTAAATATGCACATGCATTTCTGCCATTTCTTTTTTTACAATGCAAACCCATAACTAATACTGTTTTCAACAATCTTAACTTACTGATAGATGTGTGCCATGAAACGCTGCCATAGAAGTGATCATGGTTGACTTGGTCACTCATTACAGCTAAGCCCAAACCCCATTCCATGGTGGGGACACAAAAGGAAATCTCAGGAAGCAGGCCAAAGCACACAATGTCCCTGATGTCCCGGGCAGTGCAATCAAAAATTAGCTATCATTAGAACAGCCCTGCAGAGCTGTCCATGTCAGTTTTTGTCTTATCATTTGGGTAAACAGATACTTTTCTGAAGAGAGATATGTAGGATCATTCATTGGTACACATAAATACAGCCTGCTTTTATTTTTGTAATACTACAGTATTTGCAGCATAGAAACAAAGGAATTGCCTTAGACAAAAACCCAAACCCAGACCTGATCAATGGAAATAGCTCTCCAAAACTTTAATTCCAGTACACAGAATGGGAAAGCCTACCAGGAGGGAGTATTGAGGTACAATTTCCTTTTGCTTTGCTCAGTTCTGTTTTGACTCTTGGCAATCTGAGACAGAGTAGTTTAGCAGTGAATTTCTGGCAAGATAACAATGATTATTTCCATGCCAGACCCACAAGAAGTAAACAGCATGCTGCTTACCAAGAGAATCCAGTTTCCATGTTTGACCATGCAGAACAGCAGCAGTATAATGAGCTCAGGCTTGCACGTTAAAAGCAAAAAAACACCATGAATCTCATTCAAGGCAAAGGTCAAGGGAACTGGAAGCACCAGCACTGCACTATGAACTCCACTCCAGCTCTCATTGACAGTCTGTGTGGTCAGCAAAGCATACACAGCTGGCTAGGGGACTGGAAATGCTGGAGCCAATGTTCAGTAGAGAAGAGAGAAAAACATTATATAACCTATCCAAAGCCGATCACATTTGGCATACACTGGATATTGCAGCAAAATTTGCATTTATGATTCCCTGCCCCTTCGAGCTGCAAGATGGGCATCCAAGGGCACCAGGTTTTTACCTCACTGGAAGCAGACCTTAGGAGAAGCATAGGGCAGTACTCCAGAATCAAAGCTCAGAACACTAGATGCTATGAAAAAGGTATAGGGAAGATAAGGTGAAGAAAAGTTACCACCCATTTGCTACCTTCCTTGCTTGCAGCCACAGATTTTCAGTCTGGTTCAACACATGCACACTGTGGGGAAGTGAAACAGACTGTTGACCTAGAGATTACAACGAAGCCATCTCATTCCAAACAAAGGGTGAAAAAATCTTGTTGCTAGTAAATAAAAGTAACAACAATCAGTCCCAAAGCAAAGAGTTAGATTCTAACTTAAAAGGTCTGGGAAGTGGTGAGATTATTTTTAAGTCAAACCTTTCATTTTAAGATACTTAGAAACACACAACAGTCTGAAGCATGAGAACTCACCATTTAGATTTCCACAATACTATGTCTCTAGTTTATTCATTGAAAGATGCGTTAAAAAATCTTAGCCTTCAACTCTTAATTTCATTTTTTTTTAATGCAAAATGATTTGTTGTCCCACCAACAGTCCCATAAATACTTTATGCTTTAAAAAGGAGGGTGAAAGCAGCAGAGGCAAGCTAGATATGTTGCTTGGCTGAGCAGTGGTGGCATTGGTTTGTTTATAAGGAAAGACTGTGTTAACTTTGGAATTTGTTCTCATTAGACTATAAGCTTTAGCATGATACATCTCATAAACCAGAAACCTTACAATAAGGGTGTTTCACAGTCACAGGCTATTTTCAGAGCAAACGCATGCATAGCTTCCTGCTATCCCATGAAAACAGATGCAGGCAATTTGAACACCATCACAGCAAAAAGTTGTATTATGAGTTGTATTTAAAAACTGCACAAGCTTGAAGACTCCAGTTAGAGGCCTCAGAGAGCAGTGACAAAGCAGGCAAATGGGAACACTACTTTATTCAGACCTTTTTTTCCCCTCACACTCTGGGGCATTCAGCCCCACATCTTCCTTACAGTTAGGAGCTTTGGCTTAAGTCAGAGCTACAGCCCTCTACTGCCAACTAACTCCTGGAGCTCGACACCCTGGAAACATTGTCTTTTACATTTGAGGCTCTAGATTCATACTCCAGTGACCGTCTTAAATCTTAAGTTTTACTAATCCTAAAAATATACTTTATGTGAAACCAGTCAACATTTGTGATCATGGACTGAAACAGTGGAGGGGAAGAAAGGCATGATGCAGATTGTTCCTATCGCCACTTTGCATACAAGAAGTAACATGGAGATAGTGTCATGGAAGAAACTGAATCATTAGGCTACAGAATATCTTGGAGCTTCAGCACATAAGCAAAAAATCTTCTAGCAAGAGATTTTGGTTTAATTTGTAGTACTCTTATATAAGGCAGTTCAAATTCAAAGTTATGTATCTGTGGGTCTCCAGCTAGTGTTAGATTTAGCAGCATCTCTTATTTTTATGATTATGTTTTCACCAGGCAGGATACTGATTTCCAGTAAAAGCTACACTGAAAGTTATGAAGCATTCATGTATGGATCCTTTGTGCAAGAGCATTAAAATACAGATCTCACTGAGCATTACTGCATTTTGTTGGGTTGTACACACTGGTGTGAATTTTGTTGCAGCATTCATTTCCCTGATCAAAGCCCTTCTGATGACTTCATATTCAATTTAGATGGAGAGCAGCAGTGACAACTTGCCTGCCCTGCATGGTGCACTCAACCAGCAATAAATCATTTCAGTGACATTTTTCCACACCAGATTTCTGCTGCCATGGCAACACTGCCATATTTACAAAATAACCTTAAATGTGTTATAAAGTTCTGGTTCACAAGATGGCAGCACAGATATTTATTGTTTTAATCTCTTTTATTCCAGCTGTCCCTTATGTGGGTTAATCAGTGATTAGAGTCCACAAGGCAAGGTGCTGCTCAGAAAACCTGTTGTGGGGCCCTGGCATGGGCCCGTGGCCACCAAAGGCTAGTGGGTGCCTAGCAGCAGCCAAGTGCTGTTTATTCAGCACTTCTGTAGTGGGGGTGTGGGGAAAAATGGTTAGAGACTGTCCAGCAACATCCCAACAGGCAACAGCAGCACACAAGCTGGTGTTTCATGACAGTCCCCAACATCTGCAATCAGAAAGGCTTTGTTTTGCTGTCTTCTCTGTTTCCATAGACATTAAGATCTAGCACCAGATATCAACCACAAATTCTGAGATAATGTGCTGAGCTAATACCAACAAGGCCCAGGCTGATGGTCACAGGGATGCCTCATCTTATTTCCCTGCCCTTGGGCTGGCTCCAGCCTGCCAGGGACTGGGGACAAACGCTGAAGAGGCAGGAGAGAAAGTGGTATCGAGAAGGAAGCTCACCATGCTGGTGGAGGCTGAACAGTCATAGTGTTTCTCCCTAAGAAACCTCATCTCACTCTCAGCAGAAAGAGCAGTACCCAACAAAGCAAATTAGGTGGAAATATTAAGTCAGTATTCCAATGTCTCAGAGGAAAAATAACTTATCTGGGGAAGATGTGGTCTGAAGTATCACTTTTTACAACAGGAAATGGTTTTTCACATGGATGAAAAGGGGGAAAAAACCAAAACAGAGCAGCCCTCCCCTAAAAACCTTGCAAACTGTGACTAAGTTAACACAGCTCAGGTGGCTGTGCATCACCCAGCTGCAGAGTCTAGACCTGTTTCAACAGCCCTCTACCCAAGAGGCAGCAGAGACCACAGTAGCAGAAACACAAGTCTTTCCTGTGTAAGTCTGGCAGTGGTGGCTCAGTGGCCCCCAGAAAGCATAATGTCAGAGATGACAAACTCAAACCACTAATGAAATTTCAGGTAGTGCAGACACAAGCTCCACAGCAAGTCCCACATGGAAGCTCAAAGGATTTCCTCTCCAACCCTACAAATCAAATATTGCTTTTTCTCTGAAAAAGCAGGGAAGCTGAACTTGGCATGTGAAGTTACCTAATCTTAGAATTTAGCCAGTCTGTGCAGACACTGATTTGATAATCAGAAGCAGACACTGTAATAAAAACATTTTTATACAGTACAGCATTTGTTGGTGTGAAAATGTTGCATAACAAGTTATCCCCCCAAACACACTATATTTGCTTTAGTAAAAACACTGATTGCATACTTCCAGACCATAATTTACATTTGTACATACTATTTTGCTACATGCTAGTGCAGCTTTCTTTGCTCTGCCATCTACAACCACATTTTAGTAATAGAGTTTAATGCACTCTCTCAAAAAGTCCAGCATTCAGTATTCAGTATATTCAGTATTTCAGGTTTACCAATTAAAAGGGTTGTTTCGTGGCATAATCTAGTAGCCCTCCAAGCAACCCACTTAGCAGAAGAGCAGCAGAAGATACATGCCTTTGGCAAGCCACAAAAATTAGCCAGTAAAACAACCAACAGTGGATCCTTCAGATAACCTTCACACTTCCATCACATCATAGCCCTACCAATCTTAAGTCCCAGTTACAATAAGCCTTTACCCAAAGTCTGCACACTGCCATGACAGTAATTACGATCCAAATTCATAGACAGAGCTGTAGTCTCTACAGAATGATCTTCCCAGCAGTGGCTTTGAGGAAGCTACTACTAAAACAAAACCAAACCTGTCCAAACCTACATCTTTTATTCATCTTTCCCAGACTCTGGTGCATCACCAGGTGTGCTGTTTCTAGCAGCTGTCAAGGCTGCTACACATGAAAGATCAGCTAAAGAAACATCAAAACAACACAGCCATTTTTAAATCAGGATCTGGTATTTTTTCTGTTTGCCCATTATCACTGCACAAAGCCTTCCATGCAAGTATTAGTCCTCAGTTGTCCAGAGGGATAGACTACTAGTACCTTTTTCTGCAGGTAAGATGATAGGCACAAACATTATTGTCACATTTATATTGGACACTCTTTTCTAGGACAAAAGTGACTCAGGGAAATACCTTCAGGGTTGATTCAGCATAAAACCTTGGCTTTACACCTGCATGAAGTACAAGTCCATGATTCAAGATCAGCAACAGGAAAACACAGCTCTACCTGTAAACCTGCATATTTACTTGGAAAGTGGTGCAACTGTGTCAGTAGAAACCCCCAAAGGAGGTGCAGACTAAACTGTATTGAGGTCACACAGGAGACCTATGACAGAACAAGAAACCAAACTTAAGCATGGCAGGAGGCAGCATGCTGTTCTGACTCCTTGAACAGCTTAAGTCTACTGAAGCAGATTTGATAATTTATGTTTTACTGACTAACATCTGATGACGTTTACTTTTGTGAAAGCAACTAGCAGCAAGTATGCAGGGACAGAAACCACGAAAGGAACCCAAGAAGTGTATCTATTAGGCAGCTGAGACTCAAAGAAAAGGTGCAGGACAGCAGCCAGGAAAGAATTAAAAGACACGGATTACAGAACAAGATGTTAAAGAAGTGAAACGAATGGAAGAGCCTGCTTGTGAAAGGCTGAACTGTTGTTAAAAGCATTTAGTGTTACATAAACACTGCAAACAGCAACAAGAGAGAGTTTGCGCAGTTTAAAGTTTGTCTCATGTCAGAAAGAAACAAAACAGAAGAACAAACCTAAACCCAGGGCTTTTAGGTGAGAAACTCCATGCACAGCACCTACAGCTGTCTTTTCCCGTTTTCTTCTTCCCATGGTCATACAAGCAATGCTCTCCATCATTTCCACTTTCAGTGGCTGGAAAGGCAGTACTTCCCTCCCTACTCAATGACAATCTATACAAATTTCAGAAGCATATGCACAGAAATCAGGCCTGCAGTAGATGAGGAAAAAAGTAGATAACAGTATAATAGCATTTACTAAGCCACAGAGAAATGAAAACCCAATAAATCCATGGTATTACTTTATGCTGGTTAAGATAAGCCTTCCTACAATAGAAACCAGCAAAAATATTCACAAGTGCTCTTGCAGCCTGACGTTTTTCATCAGAACACAAACTAAGAATTGTTGAACAAAGCTTTGAATACTCAAGGACCATATTTTCATCCCAGTTTCAAAACTACATAGCATTTTCTACAGAGCTGAGGCAATCAGTTAACACCAATTTACATATGGGATCATATCCAAAACTTCTATACGATATATAGATAGGAGCTCTTGGTGAAGATCTGGCTACTCTGTTGTCCTTGCCAGCTGGAATTTGTATTGAGGACGTATGTCTAAAAGCTGCAAAAAATAGTCATGAGCATCTCAAACACATCTTTCTAGACTAATTAATCTGTAACAATTAAAGAGTATATCATCCAACAAATACCCGGTGTCTGGTAACAGTTCAAGGGTTTTCAGATCACCATTCCCAACATGTTTGCACACAAGACAATCTTGTCTCCCAAGAACAGTGAAATATCCCTATCAATCTGAATAATATCCAAGTCATAAAATTCTACTGTCTATGCACCAGTATTCACATTACTTGAGACCAGCAGGAGAGGTTCAAGAACTACTTAATTAGCTAAGAGCCTGCCAGTGTCACCAGACAAAATTCTACACGCTGGTTAAAGTGAGCTACCAGGATACCACTTGACTCAAAGGCAACAAACAGCTCAATGGTGCACCAAGGCTAGCTTATGACACCTAGTGCCAACCAAGACCCACACCACCACATGACTTAGAGTAACAGTGCATAAGAACATTTTCTTCTATTCTACAAAAAAAGTTTTTAAATAATTTGAGTGGGCAAACCAGCTATCAGCATCTCCATTGTTGGCTGACTCACTCCAGCCAGCATATCCTGGAAACAACTACCTCTCAGGCTCTGTGGCCCTGTACCTCCATTCCAACTGCAGCTGCCACTCAGAGCAAGCTGTGAATGCCCTGAATATTCAGCGTCATCGTGTCAAATAGCAGCAGAAAAAGAAAGAAGCAGGTGACTCTGTGGCAGTGGTACCCAAGCCAACCTTGTTGCATACTGCAGCTGCACAGGCCCAGACTGAATGCTATAGCCATTACCAGTCACTAGTCACATGATGCCATATGCATGAAAAGTCTTTTTAACCCACTTTTGATGTTTAAGACTACTTAAAGGAAACTCTCACTGGGTTACAAAAAGTGGGAAATGTAAAACAAAGTGCTCCTTTGCTTTCTTGTTCATGCATGAAGAGGAAATAAAAATGAAAGAAATTTAAAATCAGAAGGAAAAGCTTGACAAGTCTTTAGAGACTACTTCAAACTAGTTATGGAGCTTATATACTACAATAACAGTGTTTTCAGAGAGATTTCAGCCTGCTGTAACCCTCTAGAAAACCTTTAGGTGCACAAACCCTAGAGAACAGTTTGCTCATTGATTTCTATAGAAGTAATTCCTCTGAAAAACAAAAACTACAGGGACACTCAATGGATACAAAGGTGGTGCAAACAGCTTGAACCAACCCAGTACCATATTTGGAAATACTTATGTACCACCTCCCCCAAGTTCTTCCAGGGACAGGAATTAACATTAAAACCTCTGTATTTAAAGACAGAAGTAGTGACAGAAATTTTAATTTTGGAATCACCAACCTGAAACACAGAGCAGGCGCCTGGACATCCTGATCGGCCTCCTTTCATTAGGAGTCTGGTTTTTAGGCCAGTAAAGCTCATCTTACTATTGCCACAAATAATATTACTCCATCTTAAAGAGGCATAAGGGGCTACCATGCAATTTCACATTACTATTACACTGAGACTTCTCTAAAGATACTTAGTACAACTGTATTTACTGAAGTGGAAATTAATAGGGCAAGAGAGAACATTAAAAAGTTTTACAGGAGCACTCTCTTGGTGTTCTTGATAAACAGCAATTAATTCAGGGTCTCTGATTTGCAGTTAGTCAACAATTTAAGGCAGAAAAAAAAATCCCCTACACCCATGAACATGAACCAAAAAAATATGTTAAGTCAATTTACCTCACTGCCAAGCCTATTAATGACCTAGATACTTCAATCAAGTTAATCAGCAAACCATCACAGCTTGTTAACTCTCAGCCCTACATCAAGACCTAAGCGACTTAGGTTGCTATTTTGACCTGCAAATTTGCTTCTCCTTTTTCTCTTGCTCTTTCTACCCACTTCATCACAGGCCAATAGAATGTCTGCACAGTGCTGACCATGGAGGTTGGGAAGACACTGGTGCAGTTACAGCCAGAAACCATTCATCCCTAAAACTGGATCCCCACTTCCCCCTATCATTTTTAGGCCATGTTATTGTTTGGATTTAGGAGGGCTTGCATATTTTTAGCTAATGGTATTAGCAGCCTGTGGAGCCTGATCATGGCAGGCAGCATGAGACCTCCTGTAAAAGAGAGCCATGAAGATGCTCCTAGTTTTCATGGCAATCTTGCTTGTAGCTTAGCTGAGAATGTTTGGAAAACCCAATACAAATAAGAAACTGATCAGCCTGGGCAGTGGCAGGCAAGGCAACAATGGAGACCATGGAGAAGTTAGTCATCCACAAGTGCTGGGAAAGCAACTGCCACAGGGGAGAGGAAGAGGAGTTTAACCGTCACCTTGCCACATGGTTCCTGTCAACAAGAGAAATAGGCAGGAAGAGCTGACCACAGCAGCAACCAGATGAAGGGAACCAGCAGGTTGGAGGCCTGGAGAGCAAGATTCACAGCAGGGAAGAGAAAAGCAGAGTAGAAAGTTAACAGAGATCTGAAAGGAGGTGTGGAGGAGTGGTGTCTCTTAGCCCAGGTCAAGAACAATTTGGAGCAGTACCCAAGCAAAAGGAAGATTTTCACAACTATAAGGAATCTACAAGATCCATACAGTCAGAGCAACTTAACAGGTTTTATCAGAAGTCTGGACATGAGCACTGGAAGAGGTGCTTGACCAAATGAAGGGAGTTGCCTGTGGTCACATGAGATTTTGCTAAAGCACTGAATGAAAAATTGTTTAAAAAATTTGTATAAAAAAAGAGGGAAGAGCACTCAACTTTGTGCCCAATTACACTAATAGATAAAATGTGAAACTAAGGAATACACAGTTCTGCCTCTGACACAGAGTGCCTTCATCCTTAGACATGTGCCTTCATCTAAGATTTTCAAAGTATGTCTTGCAGAACTTCTGCACACTTCCTTTGATACCCAGCCAAACCCTTAAACAGCATATATTACTTCAGCTTTCCATATGAATATGCAGCAGAATAAAAATGTCTCCATGTTCTTCTCCTCCTGATCAAGAAAAATATGTATATTCAAAGAAACTTAACAGCCCAGTTGCTCTTAATCTTGAACATGAGCATTATACTCTTAAGACTGCATTTCAGAAGTGCAAATGTTCTTGCAATGAAAAGCCTGACTAAATCCTGTGTCTGCAGATGCAGATTTTTCCTGTGCAGAGATGCAAGTTGCTTTTTTCTCATGAGACTGCAGAAAGACCCAAAGACTCCCACAACTACTTTCCTCTACTTCAAATGGAAAAAAATACAATAAACCTAGTCCTCTTGCCATTCTTGCTCCCTCGTAACAGAGTCAGCCACTAAAGATTCAGCTGCTTCTACTAACAGCTTACAAGCAAAAGCCAGTTCTGAAGGCAGCCATTTCCAATTTGCCTAGATGGGTGGTACGTTTTCACCACCACTGCAGTAATGGAAGTTTCTCCAAAGCAGAAAAGCAGATCTTCATCTGGTTGCCAAGTCATACCTTGCCCAAGGCAAAGTGACCCCATCTCCTGTGGCATCAGGTTCTCAAACTAAACCTTTGCAACATAATCCAAACTTTTAATGAGGCATTCAGCTGCTTTCAACGAACTTGCTATCAAAGGACCATGGGTTTATCCTAGCATCAAAATTCCAGTCCCTTGAAATACAAAAACTGTGTTCAGAAGATACCTGCATGTGTCTTTTCTTGTACTCTCCTGCCTCAACACAGCATGTAGATTAAGCCCTATTGAGACTACGCAGTAGCATGATAAAAACTTCCTTAAAAAAAAATAAGCCCACATTTCAGCTGTTATCAATCTGTTAGAGGTAGGCTTCTTGTGAAGGGAGCTAGTAAGTGCCAATACAGAAGAGACCAAAACCAGCACTAACAAATTCTTTAGGGTAACCCAAAAATACAAATCCTAGGTGGGAAGGACATTTATAGATACACACATATAGACATTTGAAGAATTTTTATGCCAACATACAAGACAAATATCTAAGGTGCGGTGGTCAAACAAAGCAAGTGGCTGGGCAAAAGGCATTCAAGAACTGAAGAAACCCCAAGTGTTACTCACCCAGTAACTCAACATCTGACCAGCACATTCCATGCCTGTACTGAGCACTGCTGTAAGGAAAGGGTAGTCTGCAAGTACATTGAACCTGCTTAAGAAAGGGGGCAGGGGAGACGTGAAAGTAAAAATATACATCGAACCTAATGAGCCAAAGGGGATGTGAAGTAAGTAGGTTGGATGATATGTGCACAGCACCTACTTGAGCAGCAAGTTTAGCAAACTCACTTGCTAGCTACTGGAAACCAAAGTATTTACTAGCAACTGTTTTTCCATTAATACTCTTACAGCTTATGTTGTTATTCAACAAGCCTAAATTACATTTATGCACAGTAATACTGACCCTGGCACTTAGAGGAATTCCAGACTAGCTATTTTGTCCATCAACTGATTGCTGCACATACATAGATTTTACTACTCTTAGCTCTGCTGAAAAACAGTAGAATGTGCCCAGCATATACACAACATAATGCCCTGACTCAAAGATATCCACCTTGCTTTGGCCAGGAAAAGAAAGCAAGCATTTACCCTTCAGAAGTGTTTTTTATTTGCCAACTTACTTTTTACAAACATCTTACATGAAAGATAAGTTATTCTTCTCAACACCACTCTGGTGGCAGATCTAGTCTTCAGACGTGAACCACTTGTTAGCAAAATCCTGAGTAACTGGATTCTACATTTATAAATATATACGTTATTCTTGAATTATAGCACACTCCTTTTACACAGCTTACTTTATATAAACACACTGCTTCTCTGCTTAATTGTGACTCACTTTGAAAAAGCTACTCTCCCACCACTGCAGCAACGGTACGACAAGCACACCACATCTCAGGCTGAAGTATTTACAACAACTGAGCAGAGAAATACCATCTGTGTGGAGGAAGAAACAGAATCAAGGACACTCTAGATTTAGAGGGAAACTTAACTTAGATTTTCCCAAAAATTTCCAAGTTGTTGATTGTTTGTTTGTTTTTCATATATTGCATTTTAAATCTGATTTCAGAAGGTGTGTAATTCTACTACCAGCAGTGCTTACAGGTAAAATCAACTCCTATTCTCCCTCATGTTGGGTGTTACAGCTAATTAGACCTTTCTATATGCAAATTTTTGCAGCATTTCTGTGGTGCTTCTAGTCAAACAACTTTACATGCACTATTTTTTTAATTAAAATGAATATATTTGCTGTGTAATGGACAGCACCATACATTTGAGTAATTCCTATACAGCAGTAACCACAAATCTGCCTTTACTTTGAGGACTTGTATTAGAAAATTATGGTGAGCAAAATTGAAACATCGTCTTTATAGTTAAAATTTCAAACATTGCCTGTATGCTATTATTTGTATTGGATCCATTTCTGGAATTTAGAAGAAACAGCAGCAATCTAAGTAAGAACAAAAACTAACTTGCAAAGAATTGTAGTTTTTTGTTTTAAGAAAGTCTTTTTTTAGTCTCTCCTTGGTTCTTTGTCAAAGTGACAATTTTCTATGACAAAATACCTGCAATGACAAAACTTAATCCTATTTGTTTTTTTCATTTTCAGCAACTGACCCTGCTTTCATCTTGCATCTTCTCAAAAAGCAAAGTAAGCTATTTTCAAATAATTTCTTTACTCCATCTGTTGCTATTTTTCCAAGACTAAAAATATATTTATATTACTGTAGTGACTTCCATTAGTATTGCATACAATTACAAGCACATGCATAACGCTTCTCAACAGTTCTGCAGTTACCCAGTTTTGGATCCACAGATCTTGCAACAGTGAAGCTCTAGTCTAAGTGTTAGAATTATTTCATCTCTGTTCAACACATGAGTTTGCATTGCCAGTTTCCACACAGGGGACCATATGTGTCAAGGGAAAACAGTTTTTTACTGATACTCCAAAGCATCTAGAAATACTGAAGTAATGTAGATGCAGCAAGTCAGGGTCAGGGCTTGAAATAAATGACTGAGAAGACAAATGCATTGCAACTCATTTTAGTTTGGCAGAAATTGTATCAAATAGCTCAGTACTTTGCTCTCTTATTGTCTAATACATTTGATTTATGGATTTGGGTTTTTTACACCTATTTAAAACCATGCACTGTGGACATCTCTTGGACAAGGCATTTCTGACCTCTGAAGAACAATTACCTGCATTGGGATGAACAGTATCTGATGTTCAATGCTTTTCAGTTACAGGCAGATGGAAGAGTAATATTTTCCAATGGTACCTGTCACATCAGTGTGCAAATGGGAAATCCTGCTCCAGAACTGGAAGGCAGTCAAATAATGACCCCTTCTAACTCTTTTTAAGTTACAGGTCTGAGATGTGGTCTGGGTTAGGGACACAGGGCAAAGACCTCCTTCAGAAAGAGCTTTAAATTATGATGAATTTGAGTTCCATGCTATATTTAATGGTCTTACCAGAAACATCCGTTTGTAGTCTTGTTGCACTAATCAGGAGCTGCAGGAGCAGCAACTCGGGCTGCTGCAAGAGGCAGTACTATATCACACAGGGAAATGAAGCACACAGGCTGAACATGTAGGTTTTTCTTCCTTAGAGCTGTGCTTAATACAGGTGGGTCAGTTTACATGAGTTTTTATTCAATGTTTAGTTTTTAATACAGAACACAATGACAGAGATGAAGTAATAAAAAATACCTTGCTCGGTTCACTTATCTTGGGGGTACACTATATACTCTATTTCCAGATCAAGGTCAGACATCTGAAAGTGTGGTGGTTGGTAGCAAATGAAATGCTACATACATTTGCAAAGCAGCAGAATTCAAGTTGTATCTGCCAGCAACAGGGGAGGAACAAAAGGAGAAGGGAAAATAGACCTTATAAGACTTAGTATTTTCCCACCAAATCTTACCCATTGGCCTCTTTTGTATTTGCCATTTTATAAAGAGGAAAAAAAAGCTTTGGCTACAGCCTTATTCAATGTCAGTTCAGAGCACTGTTGGGCACTGGCCAGGAGCTGCATCCACTGTGTGTCATGGTTAGACCAACCTGAGCCACTGTGGCAAAGGGGTCCCTGAGGGATAGCAGGTTAACCGCCAGGGCAGTTCTTCCCCAGGTCCCACCAACAACACAAGGGCTTTTTGGACCACATGACAAGATGTGGAAGGGGACACAAAAACATCTCATACTTTAGACATTTGCATCTCAAATTATGTCATGCCACTCTAGTGAGGCTATGGCCATCATTTCAGGGTTGCTTTCAGGTACAAATAGTTTACTATTGGACAAGCCAGCATGTTTTCCCCCTTCCCTTCCCATTCTCTGCTGCTCATTCTTGCCTGTATTTTCCCTCGACTTTTTGGCTACACCAATGCCCAGGGGGCTGTGGGGAGAGTGGGACCAGGGAACAGATCCTGCTGAGTACTAATGCAACACTAGAAGATACATATGTTAGTGCTTGACCAGATCAGTTCCCTGGTTTGACAGAGTTTGGCTGAGTGAACCACTGCTGGCACATGGCAGACAGCAGGAGAACAGAATTACCCATGCTGCAGTCATCTGAAAACATGGCTCAAGGAATACAGCAGCTTGTCTTTATGCCTTTTGCACTACCTCTGTATTTAACAAGTACACACACAAATATACTAATTTAAAAATTGAGATATGCATCTGATATGCAGCTATTTCTTTTTTGTTCTTGTCAGCCAAATTTCTAAATAGCTTTGGTTTGTACATGGGATATTACATTATCCAAATTACATCATTCTCTGGCAGCTGTGGCAGGCCCAGCCTGTGAGTCACTTTTCAAAATGAGGGGAGAGTAACACTAGGGAAAAACACGCAATTTAAAGGTTTCTATTGTTCTAGTAGACTATGGGGTCCACATAAGTTCAGTAGCTGCTAGTACAGAAGAACAGCAAAAAAAAATGTCACTGTTGACTTAAATGAAAAGGAGCACCTTAGAGAAGTAAACAGGCAGATACAATTGTACAGTCCCAAAAACTGGAACTATGAGATTACATGCTTGCATGTATTGTTCTATTAATGGTGATGCATAGCAGGTATGCAAGCACACATCGAGCTTCAAATTACTTTACCTGTATTTGCCAGCTGAGTTTTTCCACAGCTGTAAGCAGCAGCTTCACTACTCCTGTGCACAAGACAGAGCCACAGGATTACAACAAGCCTTCTCCACTCAACCCTTTGGAAACCTTCAGTTAATCAATCTGAGAAATAGATGGAAAGAGACCCAAAATACTATGGAAACAATTTCTCATTACAGACTGTCTTGAGGAATAATGCTAATTAACACAAAAGTGTTTCCAGTTCTTGACCAAATCCAGACCCTTGTCCATCCTGAGAAGAATGTTTCCTCTTTAGTGACTAATTGAATCTTGTTTGTAAAGCCAATCTTTGTTTCAAAGTCTGACACAGTTTGGGAACCAGGGTACTACGGGGGCAGAAGATTAAAATTCCTTGCTACAGCTGAGACACTGGAAACATTGTCCATACATAAAAGGATGGGGCATATACATGATTTTCCCTTTTTTTTTTTTTTATTTTGTAGCTTAGTTAAGATTTGAAACTAACTCTTTTCAAGTTATATTGGAAGCATATGATCTTGCAAAACTGTAGAGTCTCATTTAAAGTATTTACTAACCAGGAAGGCTAATTGCACACGGAATCAGTCACTTTAAATGCTAAGCTATGCAGACAAGCTTCCCAAAGTTGAGCAATCTCCAAGAAAGTATGAGTACTGCTCATTGAAGGCAATGGTGCATACAGGCACAAGATACAAGTTTGCTGTACTGATTTCTCCCTGCTTTAGACTTAACCATTTGTCTTGAAAACAGCAGAAATACTGCAAATGAATTTGTTTCATGCGTGCATCTCCTTCATGAGACACCAAAACCTTAGTCTTCTTACAGCAGTTGTTACCTCTGGGTACTTAAATAGTATCAACTGTTTAAAATTAACCACAATTTTGATGATATATATCCAGCTTATGCAGTTAGCATGTGGTTCTGCTCTGCAAGACACCAAACAAACAAACAACTACCATTTAAAAAAGCCATCAACAAGTTACAGTATTATATAGTGCATCCTACTTTATCATCTGCTACTTCACCTTCCTGACCTCTAGTCAAGAAAGCTACATTATGTTCTTTCAACTCGAGAAGAAAGCACACCATCCTGAAGTATTTTGGGCTCCAGTCATGTGCTACATCACTATTCAGACAATTGTACCAGATCAACTCCATGAGCAAAGACATCCTCAGCAGAAGAGCATGGAGCAAAGCAGCTGCTAAACCAGCTCTGCCCTCAACCCTATCCTGAGTGAGTCCACACTAGTCACTGAGACATCATGCAGACAGTTTCAGCCACTCCCCTCTGCTGCAACTGTGCTTCTGACAGAAGAGCATCTGGAGGGCTTCAATATCTGCAAGGTCACAACAGGACCTGCACCTCAGTGTCTCCCCACTGGCTACTTACACCACTTCACATTTAGTTACTGAAAGCACAAAGAACAGAGACCTTCGTCATGTTTTAGTTTTTGTATCAACTACCAAAAAATCCCCTCAGTTCCACCTCTTGGTTTCGTTACACATACGGAATGCTACATTAACAGCATATTTCTTCTAAAAAATAGCCACAAAGAAGGCTCTCCAGGCTAACCTGCTCTGCACTTAGATGCTTTTAAAGTTCTGTTTTTGAATATTATAAATAATTCATTCAATCAAACCATGATGGTGTGTTTTCATGCAAGGGTAGAACAGGCTTACCAATGTACAGATTGACTTAACAAAAATCTACATTAGAATTTCTGAACATTCATTTTCATGTCAGGAAACCCTACTGGTTCTTGAATTTTATATCAAATTATTCAAGACAAAAATTCAATTTGTTTTATAAATAAAAGATCTTTTTCTAAAATACAAGACCACTTCTTGCAGCTACACTGCAACACACTAAAGTTGCATGGCAAACTCAAAGCAGTCAGATAGACCTTAACTTTTCAGAAAGATGGAAAAATGGGTCTTCTCCACACCTCTCATCCTCTGTCGCATTCACAGGTGAGGACTGACCTCAAAAAAGTGGAGGAAAGGAGTGATGTAATTCCTGTGCTCACTGAAACTGGGTGCAGCAATCGCTCCTGCTCTTGCCAGGCAGATCAGGTCACTGATAAAGGGCAATTTTCCCACAGGCTGCTAGCTGGCTGGAGAAGGAACAGTAACCAATGCCCACGTGGGTGTGTAGATCTAATCAGTCAAATCTATCATACCTACATTCAAGTTAAAAACCACAAGACAGAATCACTATATTTCTGATGAAAAACTAAAGACGTAGAAAAGCAAGGCTGCAGTACCATTTTGAGTTTTGTCAACAAGAAAAAAATGTCACACACTTTTGTATTTGTTACACACAAAGGTCAGTACCCAAATCAAATCATTGGACCAGCCAGATCTGCTTCCTGCTTTGTGAAATCCTCTCCAAGTACTTACAAAAGCACTTTTTGTCTGACTACATCTGAAATTGTCCATTTTAGGATCAGGTTCTCATCTACTTATGTGTGCAAGCATCTTAATTTCATATTCCTCTTAAGTAACTCTCAGAGAAAGGTTTGTAATCATGACTAAGTATATTTGGCTCTCAGTATCCTAAGGTAAAAAGTTAGTTGAACAGTTAGTGCAAAGCTAGTTACAGAGCAAGTCCAATTCAATGCAGTCTCCTGCTGCCAACCAGAGCAAGGCAGGTACATTGTGAGAAGCCTCAAAGCAAATAGTTAAAGACAATTCCAGTCCTGTATCTAAAAGGTTGCCTTTGGAATGGGACATTTGTGTTAATTCCACACTTACCTGAAAAGCAGCCTGAATATCAGAATCATGCCAGAGAATATAAATTGGAGTGAGAGTTACACAGGCTGTACAACAGATACCATGGCTCTGTATTTTGCTCTGCAGCATATCCAACACAAGAATGAGCAAATATGTTTACTACTTAGTCTTGATATTCTGAGTCTCAATTTCTCAGAACTTAACAGGGCAATTAAAAAAAAAAAATAGTAGTAATTTTTCTGAATGACCTAGTTCGAAGGATTGGCTTGTAAGACCTACGGACAACTTGTGGATGTAGGCATAACTAGAGATTAAACAAACACAACCATTTGTAAATAGCTTCAATTCTCATTATTGTTAGCCCTAAATTTAAGGCACAACAACTCAGGCTTCTTTGCACACAAACAGTATTAGACAATATTCAAGCAGCTGTTAGAGAACACAGCCATTTATTCCAGCAGTTGCACTCTGAGAAGGCACAGGCGCGCACAGATGGTGCACAAGTAAAGCCATAGTCCCAAGGACCAAGGGCTCAAAATTACTCTGTTGCCTCTAAAGGCATTGAAATACAGCACTTAGTCATGTCAGGCTGAAATTCTATCAATACTTTTTTATAAAGTGTCTAGACATTTTTCGGTGCATTTACATGGAATGTATGAATGACTAAGAGGAACTAGTTTAATTATCCTTATGAGAGTTGAGCTGCTGCTCTATTTTTTTTTTTGCCAGTATAACAGATGAGAACTCCTCAGCTCTGTGGAGAATAAAGGCAGACAAGAAATTATAAGTCATTACCCCAGCATCTTGAATATTTACATGCCTGCTCTTTGTTGAAGAGGTCAGCATGTTTCATTAGAAGATATATTCACAAGTCAGCTATTTTATGCAATTTGAATACTTGTGCCATGTACGCTTGCTGTTAGCATCTTCTCTACAAACCTTTGCATTGCCAATAATCTGAGGACAGTGGTACTGATAATCTTCTGAAAATCACTTACTCTGCTTTCAAGCCACAAATGACCAGAACCTGCTAAGCTGTTGTGCAGTTCAAGGTAAGTTTTTACCTAAATATTTAGCCTGGGATTTATGGGCCATATCTGGACTATTACAAAAAAACTGGCACCATATACACAGCATGTGAAGTTGACCATCTGGACACAGAAAGTTAGATGCTGCAACTGTGTAACCCATCCACCTTTAGCAGTCAGAAAAAAAGTACAGAAAATCTGTGTGTCCCTGTCACTACCCTTTCAAGTGACAAACACAATGACCTGCGAAGACTGCTTTCCAATAAAACATCAAGGCACTGTCACTGAACACATGAGCTATAATGCTCTTTTTATGCTTAACCTGTATTTAAACTTTTTTTTTTTTTTTTTTAATTAAGTGGTATTTAATCGCATCCTGGACTTGAATAATTTAAAACAACAATAATTATTTTAAGAAGCCAAAGCAAATGCTTTGAAATCACTGAATATTGAAAATAAGAATATGGGTGGGCTTTTTTTGCTTCCTTTCAAAGCCCTGACGAAACTCCTTAATGATAAATTTTCACGTGCTCAATAGAGCATGCACAGAGTTCTTCTAATATATCAGTTTCATCAGAGGAAATTAATCTTGGCCAGGAAAGAGTCTGGCAACTGTTTCTAACCAAGTGTGGTTACTGAATCAAACTAAAGCAACGAAGCCTAACCCATTTTGATGCAGAACAGGCTTCTGCTACTGCTGAGAGTCCTCCAGATAACTACCTGACAGAAGTAGCAATAGCCTCAAACAATTGATTAGAACCTAGGGAGCAACCTTGGCATCCAGCAAAAAGCCATGCTCATAAAGTTTCCTTATTGCTTTTCCACCAGCCTTTGATTCACTGTATTTTCTAGTTCTGATCTCCACTGTACCAGGGAGTTCCCCAGTAACAGGGAAGTCAAACATCTCCTTTCATTTTCTGAGATAACACTTATGAGTAAGAGTAGTTTTACCACGTATACAGGGATTTATTTACACACTCCCTGCTTAATTATGGCTATGTCTTACCATAAAGTCAGTGATGGGTATATGGACTTGAGCATATGTATACTCATGGGAAGAAGCAGATGGGACCACAACCACAGCCAGCACTATTTTCTTCACTGCCCAGCACACTGACTACATTGCACAGCTCACCATTCCTACATCAAATGCAAAACTGAAATACCAAGTGAATTGCAATAGCTTCCAAATTCAAGGACAAAAGGCAATAATTGTTTAATGCATGAAACTTATGGGATGAAGGTAAATGACCAACATCTGGCTGCCATCAAATCACCCTTTGATGATTAGAGGAGAGCATTAGCTAAACTGAAATTATCTGAAGTTTCTACCTTCAAGCACAGCAATTGGAAAAAGTCTTCAATAAAACTTCCCTACTACTCTCTACAGTAGAACCAAAAGATGTAGCAGAGATTAATAATCCACAAGACAAATAATAAGGAGCATTGGAGCAATAAAGAACAAAGAGCAGATGTAATTTTTCTCTGGATTTGCATTTCAGGAGGACTTCCTAGCTAAATATAAATTCCAGGTAACTAGCAGATCTCTTATCCCTCCTCTTGTCAAGGCTGCACACAGCAGGAAAAATAAGGGAAACAGGAATGGCACAAACAGAAGTGATCATAGGGTGTATCTCTATTGTAAAAAGGATGACATGTGGCTTGCACCTACAGTATAGCAAGGATTTACCTTGCCAGACTATATTGCTACCACCACACCAGTAGTATCTGCCCTGCACAATAAAACCCAAACTGCTATACTCGAGCCAAACTGATCCTTCTTTCTAGAGATGGTGTGTCAGCCAGCAAGAAGCACAGCACAGGAGCCCCAACTGTGCCACAGCAAATGCTTCCTTCTCCAGCACCTGATGGCTGGAGCCAGGAAGAGAAAACTTCTCTCAGTTTGCATCACAGCTACTTTTCTCCCAGGTTGCTGGGGTTCAACTCTGAAAGAGGAGGAAGCTCTTCAGGCCAGGGAGGCTTAGGCTGTAGCAAGCATGACTTCCCTGAAATAAATCTCATGCAAACAGCCTACACCAAGGTGTAGACACATGCTTATTAATAAACAAATGCTTACATCACTTATTTTGACAAAATTTGCCACTACTGAGCCCCAGTCTGAACATTAAGTATTAATGAACAGATGTAGATCTCTCTTCCATGTCATTTTGCTCGTTCTCATGCAAAAAGTGTCATTCTTGAGTTGATACCATGCACTTACAGAATAGGATGGCTTAAAAGGACAAATATTGCACAATGATTCCTTTCAAGGACAGTGTACTGGCAAACCTCCATCCCTTGCAAACAAGAAGTTTGACCTGGGGCAATGAACTTGCCTAGAACTTAAGATCTCATTAAAATATGTAGTTACTGTTTCTCATTACAACAAAAAAGTTTAAAATGCTAAGGCAACATAACTAAAAATGTATCGCCAAGTTTCTGAGCGTGCAATCAGGCTGATACAGTGCTTTAGTAATCATTTATTGTGTTCAGAAAATTAAGGAGATGATACTGAACTGAAACTGTACACTTCTGCTTTTGATGTTCAGGATAAAGAAAGACCCATACCTGTTTGAGGCAAAGCAGGAAACATAAGAGTGAGGGTGGAAGGCTAATTGTCAGTTATAAACAAGCAGCAAGTCTCCCAAAAGCAAAAGCTGAGGAAGATGCATTAGAGCTAAGGACTGTGTTTGGATGTAAGAGAATAGTAGGAAGGGAGACAGAAGAATAACTCCTCTTTCTTGAACCAAAATGAGAAGGCAGAACAGGAGTTGGAAAACTTCAGAAGGTTTGGTTCCCCACCTCCCAACAAAAAATAGAAATACACTAGATAGATTTTATTTAGGTTTGGGAACAAGACATTTTGAAATATACAAGATGTCACCCTTACAGCCACCTTCCTTCCCAATGATGAGGTGTGTGCTTCATAAAAAGATGCTTCCTTGAGCACAATAATTTTCATGGTTGCCACTGGCTAGCAAGCAGCTTTTAAGATTCTTCAGATGACTAGATGATTTTCAGTTTGCTTTAGATCAGGCACACTCATTTGAGGCAGATGGGGAAGAGACCAGCAAGGAAAAGCCTTTGAAGCAGGAATACATCAGGCTTATAGGGGAGTAAAACTGCATCAGTTAGTAAATGGCAAGTAAGAAAGAGTTCTTAGATTTTAGGATTTCTTAAAAAATGAAAGCATAGAAAAATAGAAACTGCATAAATAAATGCTCAATATGCTTGCATGGATTATAATTCTGCTTCTTAAGTGTTAAGAATAATGGGAATAATGCTGTGTTTTAGTCAGGAAACATTGCCCAAGTTTGCACAAGATATATCTGCAGTAAGCCAAATACTGGGTTTTGTCCCACGTGAAGTGAAAATAAGAGAAGATAAAAAAACACAGGAAAAGAATTATCACAAATTTTACATTTACTTCTCAGAGATGACAAATAGGAAGTCAGGAGCATATTCAAATAAAAGCATGAGGCAGTGAATGATCCTGAACAGCTGACCTAGGAATATATCTCATGAAACTTTGGCTGAGTTTTCTTTTTAGACAATTCACAGGTCTCATTTTACCAGGACAGTACAAAATACTGGCCAAGCAGACTCAGTCCAACTTTTTATAATTCCTTAGGTTTTGTCATCTCTCCCCACTCCCAGACTATTTCATAGGTTTGATGGCTTTTTAACTGTGCTTCTATAAATGGCACAAGTCTGCATCTTTCAAGTGTTATTTTGGTAAATGTTTTGCTAACTTTAATTGTCTTGGCTATTCAACCCATTGACTATACCTATAATGCACATCTTCAAAACAAAAACTAAAACTGGAAACCTCATTTACATTTAGCATATTAACACTGTTTTTTACTATCAGAATTACTATAGCAAATTACTATTTGATTGTCAGTTATCTTGGTTATAGAAACCGTTTAATCTGGCCTGTTCAGAAATTCCTTAATCTAGGACCAGTGACTATCAGGTCAGATGCACTACAAGAAAGGCAAGCTGGATACCCACTGCCAGACCCCTAACAAATACATGACTATTATCCCCTAACAACTACATAGCTAGAATGAATGTGCTGATGGTTGAAGCACATCTAAGCTACTTTAAACAGCAAGAATACAGTGTCCTTTAGCAACTCATTATTAGATGTAAATCATTGTTTACAGCAGGAACAGAGAAAGTTTACAGCTCAACATTAGAATGGAGCAGAACAAAGATCTTCTTATCCTTACAGAAGTGAGCACTCATTAGCAATTGTTCTGGGGGAGAAGTAGTACTCAAACCGTACCAATTTAGAATTTCCAAAATCACAACAAGTTGTGTTATTTTAAAAAAATTAATAAAGACTAACATCATTGTTCATAGCGTTACACAAAATATTCCTACCCCAGCTGCTAAACTCAGAGGGTTCCAGTAAAACTATGTTGTGGTAGCCACCAGCAGCCCACCATGGGGCAAACCTGCTCCACCTGACAATCTTCCAGGCTGTCTCTGCACACCATGTTACCATCTGAGTCTTTATCAATCCCTTTTGTGGCAGCTCCAACCAGACCAAATGGAAAAAGATTACAAGCCTCATCACAGTAAATACCAATCCCTTCTGCTAACTCCTCAACAGGGCAGAATGCACCTCTGTCTAAATTACTCCCACTTGCCATTTCAAGGCAGGGAAAGAACAATCTATTTTCAGTCCCTGAGGAAGCTTGTCTTCTCATCCAAAAAGCCACCCTCAGGCCCCCATCCTTTCCTTTGCTTCTTTTCCAGCTTTTTGGACTGCTTGACTGTGATCCTATTATCAATATCACTTGGAAGAGGCTTGCAGAGTTTGCTGAAGCCATTCCTGTGCTCCCCTGCATGGACCAACCCTACATACCATCAGCCTACATGAGTGCCTCTGCTCTTCATATGTTTCCTGTGCTTCAGACTTGCACTTCAGTTTGACATCATCCTGGTTCAATTTCTGCCATAAAGATCATTCACTGCTTGCTGGTTTTCCCAGGACATACTCTGAGGCTGAAGCAGATGAACAGAGACAAAATGTCTTCAAACTTGGGAACAGGCCTTATCAGCAGTCACTAGGGAACTGCAACCCCTGACTCTGTCCCCAGGCTTCAGACCCAGCTGATGGGACAAACACCAGACCAAGCCTCACACCCAGAACAGATCTTTACCATTCTCTTCCCTCCTTCACTGTTGATAAAAC
>NW_009954616.1:466582-503146 GCF_000747805.2 Chaetura pelagica
CAGCAGGAACAACTGAACATCTTTCACCTGTTTCTTTTACCAATGCACATCCAGTCTAAGTATTGTTATTTCCTTCTCCAAAGTTCATGCTTTGACACACACAATGGCAGCAGTAAACCATCTGCACTACTCCAGGTTCAAAAGTTTTCATTCTCTGCCTGCCTAGCAGAAAGCCACGTGCATTACAGCAGTGCCATACTTACTGTGCAATGTCTTTTATAGATACCGAGACCGGATATTCACTGTATTCATCCCTAATCTATTCAAATAGGTCACTCAAAGTTCAGTGCTGCACACACCACTGCCAGACAGGGTATCTGGGCACAGTAATTTCTCCAGTACTTGGGAAAAAAACATTACAAAGGCAGGTCTCAAGCAGTGTGACTACCTATAAAAAAAAAAAAAGGAGATTTAATCAATGCAATAACTATGTTGAAGTCTGAACCTTTAGCTGTCCTGATCCATAAATTTAAGTCTTCAGCTGTAATACTGTGTTAGTGAAGCAATTTTCTAACATGACACCTAATGGGAGTAGAAGGAAAAAAGTGGCAGAAAAAGACAGTGAAATATTGCAGCAGCTACTGTCAAGTCTGTATTAAAATTATTTTAGCCCTTCCAACACACACGATCATGGGTGAAGACTTGCCAGCTGTAATTCTTCCAGAAGAACAGAGCTGCTGCTGACTTTAACAGGACAGGCACACAGAGGAACATGCAAGCAGTTAAGCCTAAGAGAAAGCATTTTTTAAGTTTTAGAAAAAAGCTATTAATGGGCTCCTTAGCAACTTGGGCACGTATTTCTTTACCATTCACATCATGGAAAACTGTCAAGCCCAATGAATACACGAACAAGTCAAACAGAACAAAGCTATCAGCACCCTCTCACGTATCCCAGCGCTTTCCCAGGGCAAGAGGAAGAACAGGTCGGGTTCACTACAAAGCACCTACTGAGTGTTTCTCACACAGTTTCACTGAGTAAAGTGGCAGGAGTCCATCGTTGACTCCTGCACAGGTATGCCAAATTTATAAATCAAAGTGATTCTTTCAGTCTCCAACCTTAAATATCCACCATAGGACTCAAGCCACTTCAGCTGTTATTTGCAGATGTTGAAAAAACCACTTCTGCAGATCATGTAGTAAGTCTTTAATCTTTCATGACAGGTTTACATCAATTAATAAATTGTAGTTAGAAGTCCTACCTCTAGGAAAACCCAGTACAATTTACCTGTAGCATCATAAGCCAGCATAGCTAACAGAAGTGAATTACAACAGAGACTCATTTCTAACACCAGCTCAAGCACTTTTGACCTTTAAAACATGACCTCTGTTCAAGTCAGGATTGCACTTTAAACTCATTAAGCCACTTTCTAGGACATACTGTGTCAGGCTACTTAATCACAATTTCTGAATGCATGCCTTGATAGAAACTTTCCAACAGATGATGCAGCAGGAGAAAAAAATGCCTGAGGTTACTCCGTTTTTTGGCTCCTTGATCAGACTCCTCGGAGTATTACAGTCATCCTGAAAACATTCTGCAACACTGACTCAATAGTATTTCAATGTTTAAATGTCAGAAGTGGATGAAAGCAGTATTGTGCAAAAGCTCTAACAACTGTTATTTTAGAAAGTGCTTTATCAGACATTACCAAAGCTGTACTTCTAAACAAAGCAGTTTTCTTGTTTTACTTGCATGCTCTAATGCTCCCCAGACAGCAGCTTTACCAGTAGGAAACCACGTGAAAGTTTACACTGCTTCAAGGTGATATCCATTTTACACTAGACATACTTATTTTAATAGAGGCACTCAAAAAGCTGAATGCCTCATGTTAAATATTTGGACCCCTAGTTCAGCTAATGAATTTGCACATCCTTTTCCCAAATCCTTGCTCAGCCAGTCTTGAGAAGAGCAGTTGTTGTTCTGTAGCAGGAGGAGGAAAATCCCTGCTGCAGCTTCTGCTGTATCTGCTTTTGCTGCACTGCTATAGATGTTCAAGCAAACCCATGCTACCCTTGCAAGATGCCTATTCCATCAAAGGGCTGCATACCCCAGCTCAATTCTCTGGTCTGAAACAAATGACTAACAAAAGAAGGGGACAACAGAGAAAGGTCAGGAACTTTGTTCATCAAACTCCTAATTTGAGAAGTAGGAGACCTAAAGCCAAAAAGTAATTTCTTTGGTGCCTTCTTAGCACAGACATCAGCCAAGAGCTCAACATTTATTTTTTTTTCCTCCAAAGAACTGAACTGGCTTTCACGTCTGCCAAAAGCACAACAATCTGTCATGGCATTTAGCTTACAAAAATGGTTTGTTTCATCTTATTCTGTCACTTTCTTGGTTAAAAAAAAAAAAAACAATCAAAAGGGGATTTTGGTATAGTATTTTTAAAGCCCTCTGGAAGGTCAGAAAGCCACTTTCATACTGGATTTATTTTTATCAACTGCTGGGCAACCCAGGGGAGAGGGAAGTTGCCTAAAGGAATTTACTCTTCCTTGAAAACTCCTAAGTGGACCTCACACTTTTCTCTCAGCCCTACTCCCCACAACTTCCGTAAGCAAGTTAACATTCAGATAAAACAATCTACATATTTTTTGTTATGTTTTTTTGTTGTTGTTGTTACTGGTGAACCATAAGGCTTTGGCATACTGCAGGCAGAGACAATTTTTAGTAAATCACCTGCTAATTCACATCCTGGGTTACATGAAAGGCCACACAGCACACTCAGCATTAATTATTAATCTAATCATGTTATCTAAGTACCAGCTAAGCAGGATCTTCACAGAAGATACAATTCCACCGGTGACACCCAGTTCACAGGCAGTGCTGGGAACTCTGCCCTGAGAAAGTGGCTTATTTTGCAACACATGGATCTTGACATTGGTATAAGTCAGTAGCATTTCATATGTGTTTTATCTTTTATCTTGCTGGAAACAAAGGCACTGATGGAAATTCTACACTGCAATATAAGTATCAATGTTTTTTGGGAAGCTTGTGTAATGACACCAAGTCCAACTCTGTATTTTGAAATCCAGTGACAAGTCACAAGAAAGGAAAAGGCCTTAGTGATAGATCCAATTATATCTGCAATAAAGCAGAATCTAAACAAAAATTTCATAAAATACCATTTTCTGCAAACATATAAATTTTGGCCTCACTTTCAGAAAACAGCAAATTTGAGTAACAGCTTTGCTGACTCCAGTGAATGCTTAGTACACCAGTAGCCCTTTACAGATTTCAGATGAGGTCTCATTTCAGCAGCTGCAGTCTTTTGCCTCTTCCTTGGCATCTCAGGTTATTAAAGGTCAATCTTAAGTCTTCCAGTTACTCCTGCCTCCCTAGTCTTTTTTTGCACTACAATGGACAAGTTCAATCTCTTGATCGACATCTTTAAAAAGGTCTGCAAATGCTGTTTAACATGTTTTCCTAAGAAGCAAAATAATTCATGTTGACATTGAAAATACTATTGCAATCACAGCTCGTACCCACCACAGCAAACTGGTTAGTCCCTGCTAGCTTCAGGCACTGAAAACTCAAGCAGATCTTACCTCTATTTAGCCTTCTCTGGTAATAAGCAACTTTTAAAAGGAATGCAAGATGCTAGAAAAACAGAGAAGTTTGCTGGTACTCCTATGTTCTCTTTAACATAGTAAAAGTGCATAAACCAACAATAAAATCTTCTGTTGTACTAACCGTCATGTGATATCACTTCAACCTTGAGGAAGTGGAGAAAATGCTGACATTGGAATGACAACAGAGATATATTTATTAAAGAGAAACAGATCAAGGTTTCTCTCTGTGGGGAGAGAAAACGGCAGGAATATTTAAAAAGCATCCACCAGCTTTATAAACTAAACACAGAAATATGCCCGTACCTTTCAATACTTCAGTCTCACATTTACCAAGACTCAACTAAAGTATTAGCTCTCCCAAAAAAGGTAAGATATCCCAGTATTAACCTAATCACAAAGTTAGATCGGTGCTCTGACAAAAACAATAGAAAGGGGACATGAACAGGAGACATGAAAATACTGTAAAAGCATGCTATTAAAAAAATACATCTGCAAACACACAGGTCTTTCAGTGCCATCAATAATTTACAAAAAGCCCTCACATTTCTAGGTCTACCCCCCAACAGCTCATGTTAAAGAAGTGCAGAGCTTTGATTTCTATGTTTAAAAGCAACCAACAAAATTGTGCCTCAAGAGTTATTGAGTGTATCAAGTTAACACTTCCCTATTCTGTAGATGTTCTTCAGAAAAAACAGGAAGCCCTAAAACTCAACTTTGGTCACAAATCCCATTTAACTCTGTTCCAGCAAAGACAGTGCAGCTGAGACCAAGGGCTAGAACTCCCCCAGACATGCTGCAAAGCAAATCCCACATGACCAAGTCCGTACATGACAAATGCCGATGCGCTTTCCTTGGGTCGTGACACAGGAGGTGATGCTACATGCAGTTTGGAAGCTGTCAGGAAAGGAAGATGTTCCAGCTTTTAAACATCCACTGATGCCACATTATTTCATTCCTTTGCTTCTCTAACTGAGAAAGAGAAGTTTGGCACAATACATAGATGTTTGATAAAATAATGGTACTTACCCATCTTAGAACAGCCTGTTTGACAGCCAAGCTTTAAAGACACTGCCACAGAGCACGTATTTGATGCTCTGATGCTTTCCATAAGACCAGTGATGGGACGTGGGCAAGACTAGCTGGCATGCAGCAGCATCCTCCATGCACCCACCCACCCCCACAGTCCAGGAGCTGCAGCCAGGGTCCGTACCCTGCATTCAATGGTCATCTACAAATTCCTCACATTTTTAAGCCTCCAGTCTGGAGTACTTTTTGCACAACTCCAGCAAACAATTCACCTTTCTGTCCTTGTTCCCACTGCTTCTCCCTGTTCCCTCACACTAGGAAACAAACACACCAGTGCCCTGAGCACACCATAACAGGGCAATTCCTGTGCAGCAAGGGGTGCTTGGCTGCAGGAACCATTGCAGCTTTTATTGATTACTTAATTTTTATTGATTACTTAAATGTAACAAAGCATTGGTTTTAAGGCAATTTTATTCATTATAAGAGTTCATTTTACACACTTACTGCATCAGATTTTATAGTACTCCCATCCTCTTTGATGGTAACCAAATTTTAGAAATACTCAAAGTGTTACAGTTGGCAGAAGAGCTCAAGTTATTAGACCAGCTTTATCATTTCCCTTGTGGAGTGAATGCACCACCAATAATTCAAAAGCTTTAACAAACCAGGTGGGAGCAATAAGAGCCAGGATTAGAATCCAAGCTTTCGTCTCTCCTGCCTTGCAAAGTGAATAGGGTACTCCAGCACCACAGGCATTTATGGCACATCTTTACAATTGGAAATCTATGAACTCTCATCCCAGGTCAAGTTAGCTGTTTCTCCTCAGGGTGTCTGGAAAATTATGCATGTAGTTAACCATCCTTCTGCCAGAAGAAATCTGTACCAAATGCCACAACAACAAATCACTTGTCAGCACATCTCAACTCTAATAAAAACAAAAACTTGCAAGATCCTCTCCCCTTCAAGCTGGTAGAGCTGTTACACTTGCTACTAGCAGAGTTGCAATGCTTCCAGGCCAGAACCTGCCTAGTGTTTAGTCACTGAAAGCCATGCAAACTTTCCTACTGCTCCAAGCTTTAGAGCAGCTCCATTCATTCACTTGAGAGGATTAATTCACAGCCCTTCTCCCAGACTCCAATTTATCAGGCACAAAACTTATTCATGGCTCTTAGTCTCTACTTCTGAAACCAATTTCAGGCCTTACTTGTCAGGGATTATGCTAGCCTGTAGCAGAAACAGTGGAATTCATTAACTGTTCAAGGCCATGTCGTGCTACCACTGCAGAAACAAACCACTACCTCACCTCTTTATTTTAAACTTAACACAAGGCTAATTCTGAATGCATACACTGTGGGAAATTACAGGAAGGATATTTTCTCTTTTTACAAACAGAAACAGGTAACTCTGTGGATTGTTTTCTTATCTACACATGCACTGGTACCCAAGATGTCCCCTGACTGCCTCATGTGATTCAGAACTGTAAAATAAAAACCTTGGCAAGGAATATTTGTTGTTTGGGTTTTATATAAAACATTCCTTTGCAAATGTGACTGATTTTTTTTAAGTTATACTAATTCAAGAATGCATACTGGTTCCTGTTTTAAACTTTCCAAAGAATGGCTTGGTTTAAAGAACCTTTTCTCTGTCAACACTAATCTGGGATTGAAGAGATTACCCTGAAATCTCTCTTCCTGTGCAATAACAGAAAGTGTATAAGCAATGGGAAGAAACACAGGCAGCTGGAAAACCAGCAAACAGTGAAGCACCAAGAGCCATTTTCACAGCCCTCCCTCTGGTGAGGGTGGAGAGAATAATGGTTTTGCTTGACCCCATACAAAGACCTGCACACACCTATATCTACATCTATCAACAAAACCAGGAAAAGCAATTATGGGAGGTTGTCACACTATCAGCTTCAAAACACAGTGGCTGGACAGCATCAGGAAGAAGTGGTCTCAACAAATATCTGAGCTTCTGCAAGGTGCATACATGCTCTTAGCAACACCAGGACATTGCTATACCCCACGTCTTAATAGATCCTTGAATTCAAATGCAGGCAAGTAGAAAGCCATCTTTCTTAAAGCACATGAACCACTGAGACCAGCAGCAATAAAAGCACCATACAGTACACAAACTGAGCCACACAACCCTGGCTGCTTAACCAGCTTAGTTATCAGTCTGAACACATCTTGCTTTAAACAGCATCTTCCGAAGTCCTGCCAGCAACTGACTCTTTCAACTGCTACACATCCCATGGCAGGGAACACTGTGGGTTATGCAATAGCTGTACCTACTAACAAAGGATTTACATGGTCTGTAGTGAGCAACATCAACTACCAAAGCACTTTCTAGCATTACTCCATACCTAAAGACAGGAGGTACAAACTGTCACAGAGATTCCTCTCCAGTCAGTGAATTGTTGAGAACTCCGCACTAAAAGTGATCTTAAGGGAACCCAGACTTACAACCCTCTACCTTATCCCAGGAAGTGCTTGCCTGCAGTAGCTGGAATGGCAAAAGCCAGGTGCAAGGTCATACCTACACATTCACTGAGCACTGATGTTTCCACTCCTGCATTTTTTTCCCAACCCCAGAACTGGAGGTATAGTGGTACACTGGTTCTTTTGCAAATTGCAACTATTACTGGACAATTTTAGGAGATCAGTCCCAAATAACTAGCTAAACCAGTTGTAGGGACCTTAATTTCTAGCATACATAGAGCTAAAGGAAATGCCACCTGCTCTGGAAGAATGTTTTCTTGTGAACACTCAATTTCTTGTTTCCAATACACTGAGATCCTACCAGCATATAACTGTGGGCTCCTCACTATCACCAGTGGTCTACACAAAGTAGTGCTATTAAGGGCATCAAGTAAAGTTGCTGTCTCATCTCTTCTGATCTATGAAGACCCATTCATATCTCTACACAGCAGTTTCTGAAAGAGCCTGAGTAAATACTTCTTCCTAAGATCAACAGCTCTCCAGCACATGGCAGTTGGGAAAGGAGGATCTCAGCATGTGAAAAGTACACTCCTGTTGCAAGGAAGCTGTTAAAAGGCAGATTCCCTAAGCCCAGGTAATTTCCTCCTCCAGTTCAAAGCAAAGAAACAAGACCACAAAACAAAGCTTTTTGAATGCTACACTAGAGTTACGGAACAACAGGATACGTGCCAGACACAATGCACCACTGACTGGTTAGCTACACCAGCACTGCAGCAGACAACCATCACAGCCCTGTGCCACCTGGGTGGCATGGGCACACAGGATATGTGCTGGCAAACATGCCATGATTTATTCCATCATTAACTCAAAGGGAGGTAAAGGCCTTGGCTGCTCTCAGATTAATAGGACCTACATCCTGACTAACTGAGTCCAAACAGTGCAGAAGGACCTACCCAGTGGTTAAGAACAACAGTTAAGGACTCCAACTAGAAGCAAAGGATAAGACAATGCCCTTCCATCCCACAGTTACTGTCAGTTTCTTCCCAACTGCAACTTCCTATGAGTCCCTTAAGTAAGGTGCAAACCTCAAGTCTCTCTGCTACCTCCAACATCCATAGCTGTGTTCCTCCCTGCACAACACAACCTCAAGTTGTCCTTTACTGTACTTTCAGATGTGGTAGTTTTGGTTGGTGATGTGCAAGAATCCCTGCCAACCTCCTCTGGTAGCCTGCTTCCCTACTTCTTGGTGTGTTCCATAGGATACCAAAATGACTCAGCTACTACTGATAGCCTAGTGAGGTCACCTGAGGTTACACCTAATATTAACTAGAAGCTATTCTGCTTGCAGAATGAAGCCATCCATTTGATCTGAGAAACAGCTGGTCTTACGGGTGGCATATAAAGTCAAACGTGCAAAGAGGAAAGTGAAGGAGAAATGAAAATGCCATGTGCTCTCCTGGTGAAGCTTAACTTACAAACTACAGCAATACGAGGGCAGCAGAGCATGACCTAGCTTCAGATTTGTCACCCTCCTATTACCAAAAGAATCACAATTCCTTTACAAGAGGGTGGTGCCTAAAAGAAAGGTGAAAAGCTTTGGGAAAGAGAACCAGCCCAGAAGTGACTGTACTATCAGCTTCAGAGCATGCTATGGGATACGTGCCATATGGCTTAGTCTCCAAAAAACAGAAGTCACATCCATCATTACTCAGCAGCATTATTCCACAGCTATACACACTGAGCAACGACCCGTAACGTGCATGAATTACCTCAACATCCCATCAAGCAGGTCAATGCACCCTGTAGAGAAAGTAGCACAAAGGTTTCTCTCCTTTAGATCTTACTATTAAGACTTTTCATATGCAAATATTACTGTACTATTGATTGGTATCACTGACACTTGCGTATGAAAACTCTGACATATCTGTACAATTGTGTAACTATGTGGAACAACTCAGTTGCTGGCACCCTGTCTGCTAGGTAAGTACCCTTGAGGATCAAAGCACATAACAGCAAGTATACTTTGATCAATATTTCTGTGCAGACTGAGCTGCTTCAGGGATGACTATACCCCAGCTAAGTAGTATTCTTCCAAGAATTTCATCTCATGAAGAACCTTAATTTCAAATATTTGGCCTCTACAGAGCTGCTGCCAGCCATGTTCACTGGTGCTTTGTTAAGCTTAAAGCAGGCAGAGACAAGCCAAAGTTCATTATCTATGTGTCAATAGATTACCACTCCCAGGAGAACAATTTTTCTGGCAAATCCATACAAAACAGGTTACCAAGAAGTATCTTAAGATTTTCTGCCTGTAGTCAGCTAGTTGTGCAGATATATATTACAATTATATGCACTTACCTCTAACCACAGAGCTTTAAAGAGTTGCTGTAGTCTGAAAGAAAAGGACTTAAAATAGAGAATTTGAGTAGCATTAATTCACTCATGAGCTGCCAGGGCTGCACAGTTGCTACAACTTTGCTCATGAAGAACAACAGCAGGAAGCCTGGCAGAATTCACTTGTAGTACCAAGCACTCATAGGACCCCTGAGGAACAAGGTGGACTCCAAAGTAACCCTCCATGGTCCCACAGTAATGACAGCTGGAGCAACTAGAGCTTTCTAGTGTGCTATAGTACTGAAAACCAAATCAAATTAGGCACTTCAGTATTTGACATTTTTGGCATGTTAAATTGCAAGTAAATTTTTAGACAGAAGCTTCCAACTGATGCCTCAGTGGCAATACTGCAACTACCCATTGCAAATCAATTTAATAAAAAGCAATACAATGAAGGAGGCAGGTTTGCAACCTAACATGCATAATTTGATATTCTAATCATAAATAAATTGGAAAAGAATGAGGATTTACATTTTCAGAATAAAATAATACTTCTCAAAAGACATTTCCAGGATGGTTTTCCTTGACTGTATCTTTATTGTTCTAGCATGGAAGCTAAAGCTTTCACAGAAGTTTTTGTCCCATTGACAAGGAGAAGGAAATGTTAAATAAGACCAGTGCTGGCAGTTCTGAAATTGCAGCATATACTATGAGAAACAAGACGTGTTCTCTATCATGCAGAGAGGGACAAGGTTAGTAAAATGAGGCCTCCCATAGTTCAAATACAAGTTTGGCATAACAAGGTATAATTTCCAAGAAGCCAAGAGAAGTAGTGTCTGCTTAATTATGGATTATTATAACCCTAGCCAGCCACAACAGGTTTACTACAATCTCAATTTGCATTATATGCCAAAGCTTCAATCATGGTTTGTAATCCCTCAAATCTGTACTATCATTTACAGAGTGGTAATTGCACATCTGCAGAGACTAGCAAGAACAAAAGCCAAACTCAGGGCATAAAATAATGTCCTTGGTATTCTGAAGGTGATCTTTGTAAAGGAGGATGTTGTGGTAAATTTTACCTATTAAAATTAAACTAGTTCAGTAAAACATTAGGGCTTGTGACACATCTGTTCATGCTCTCCTTAAGCATTCATTATCTAATAGAAGAATTTATCAAGTGATACTGGAAATGTATTGGTATAATGTCTGGACAGATTCTATTAGAGACACCCATGGCTACATTTCTTGAAGTGAGAAAATAATTTATCCTAATTGCTTATCCTTAACTTTATTCTCAGGACTTCAAGGATACTGGATACTACCATTTTTTCCTATACTTTTTAGTATGGAGTAAACTTGCCCTAAAGACAAGAATAATAAATCAAACAACACATATGAGCAATCAAAATCTGTGACTTTGGGGAGAAAGGGCCAGCAACCTAAGGGAACAAAATGTTTTTTCTCCTATATCAAATATAACAGCCTATTCAAACACTAGTCATCTCTGCAGACATTACAAGCCTGTTCATTGTGTTTAAAAACAATTTCCTATGCTGTATACACAGAGCAGATAGTGTACCTAGCTCAGAAAGTATTTGAAGAACCATCAGCTAGCAGTGACAGGATTCTTCTCCCATGTTAAACTTGGAAAGTTTTTATTAAAGTTTAGCTACAGGAAGTGAGTGTGCAAACAGTGATCTGAAAACAGCTGAAAGTACACATTCTTCAATAGTCTAATTAACTCCGGAATTTCAAAATGCAGAGCTGCTATAAATGAGTATTTTGATTACAAATATGGTGAGAAAAAAAAACTCCTGGCATACTACTGTTCAAGCCATACTCTGCCCCAAGCTTTTGCTATTTATTGCTTATTTCAGTATTTGTATACTCTTCAATATTGGCCAAAGCACAACGCATTTGAACACTGCTGATTAACTGATTTGTTGTCATTCCAGCAGCTGCCAACTGAATGGAAAAACTCCTTGCTTCATCCATTTCAGTGTTCTTACTTCCATTGCTATCCATACTGTCCTGAATCCTAAAAAAAACAAAACACTTTCTCTGTTCATTCCAGAAACAGGGAACCTTGCAACTGTAAACAGAAATCAGATACATCAGAGAGGCAGTTCCCACTGTCAGATCTTGCCCAGGAGGGCACAGCTGGGACTAAGCAGGCATTAAAGGCACCATCCTGCCTCCAGCAATCCACTGCCACAGCAAACAGCTGGGAAGGGCTCCGCTCATTCTCCAGGGGCTGCTCTGGTGCTGGGGAGCAGAAGCAAGCACCCACCTGGGGACCCTCAACTCAGCAGCAGCAAAAACTGATCCATCCCAGCTTAGCAGCCATGAGATCCAGGTATTTCTGCTTGTTTCTGCAAGATTTTTGAACGTTTGTTGCCACGTTGTTTTCACATAAGCTAGTCTGTCTCAGGGCAAAGTCTGATGGTGCAACATTTTGTCAAGAGAGAAGTTTCCCTCACCCTCTTTTTCCCCCCAGCAGCTCCGCCCATCTGAGAGCACACCCAGAGCATTTACCACCAGCCGCCCCACCCCTTCCTCCCTAGCAAGTGCTGGGGCCAGGTGCTGAGGCACTGGAGGGGGACATTCCCCAGCACCAGGCTGCCCCATCACCTGAGAACACAATCCCTTCGAGAGGGAAGCACCAGCTTCCTTACACTGCAACGCAATAGAATTGCACCTCATGCAATGGCCGTGCACATTACCTGCAAATTCCAGTTTTCCAAATAGAGACCCAAAAATGCTTCCAAATACCTAACAGTCATGGTTCCAGCTGCAAAGTGCCATCACCTGCTTAAGCAGATAAAGGAGTGTTTTCTTCTAGGAAACTGCTAATGGCATGAACCCATATGCAAATATATACAAGGAAGAGGAGGGGTTACTCATAACTGATGCTAATTTAAGTAATTAGTTATAAAAATAACTTCACATATCCTTATGAACTATCAAGGCAGATGCTTCAAATGAACTAGAGGTCTTGAGTTTAAAGTGGCAAGTAGCCCTGGAAAGGGAGAGGGTAAAAAAAGCCAGGAAGATGAACTAGTAAGAGCAATAGAAAAGGCTGGAGACCAATTGTTATTCCTATCTTGCTAGAAGCCAGCAGGCAGGTGAGTTGCAAAAATCAAAGAGGAGAGTAAAATCAAAGTTTGACTCACTGAAGCTTCATGATTTGGAGGAGCTGTTCTAACTTCTCAACAAGTGAGATGGAGATCTACTCTCCCCCCTTTGCTAAATGTGTTGCTGCACCCTATCCCTTGCCTCTTGCCATGGCTGATTCTCCTCTGACCCCTTGATCAGACCAGTCAGCTCACTAAACCACTAGAAAACTAACTCAGCAAAATAGCTATGAATTTCCTGCCAGCGTGGGGAGCTGACTCAGCTGACCAAGGACAAACTCTTGCAACTCAATAATGGAGGCAACAGGAATGTGTGGAGCAGAACAGTCCTCTCTGGCAGCAACAAAACACTTGCCATCTTAAATATGTAAACAGGGAACCCCCCTGCAGTGGAAAGAGGAAGAAAGGGCAAAGGAGGCCATGTTTGCTACAGCAAATGGGACAGCATATTGAACAGGAAGTAAGAATGGCTGATTTTTATAATGTCCCTAGGACAAAATCATTGGCAGCCTGCTGCTCCAGGACTGCAAAATGGGTAGCCATCAGTGCCAGGCAGCAATGAGGGGAACAGCACAGAAACAAAGCCCAGGTCACTGCTTTACAGTTGATTCCTGACTGAGGTACACTGGGTTACTCCATTCTAAAGATCCTGTCATTACACTGAGGTTCCCCAGCTTGCACTACTGACTGTCAGAATTAAAATTTTCTTTTTTATGAAATTCTCCTAGAAAATTCATCCAACTAAAATTTAGGACTAAAAACACCATTGTCAACAAATGCAGAGCAGAAGTTAGAGACCTAGCCAGTGATGCCCTGGGCAATCAATTGAGTACAACAGCGTACAACAGTACATCTTTGAATGTAAAATATGCTTTCACATATTATACTAGCAGTACTTCATACTACTCAAAAATCAAAAGGATATTGCACCTTTTTTCTTTGCTCAGTAATAATGAAAATGTTGTTGAATATTTGGTTTGGGAATGAAGTGTACATAGCACAGGACATTTGAACAAAAGTGACAAAAGCCTTGTGCACTTGTGGATCTGTGCTTCATCACAGGCTGTTGCTTCAAGAGATGAGCACTCCTGACCAGTGGATTAGAAGATCTAAAGGAAGAGCAGAGTCCAGGTTATCTTATTGCCCTGCCTGTATTTACCACTGAACATCAAGATTGTATGAATCATTAACCCAGTAAGAGCTCAGTTGATTTTCTGCCATCTTAGCAACCTTGGTTGCTCCACAAGCACTAGCACCAAGAAGGTAGCATGGTCATGCAGCCAGGAAGATAACAGTTTCCCCAGTTAGTCATATAAGCCTGACAGCTTCTCACAAAACCACAGCCTTAGGTTTAGCACCCAGCCCCTACTGTCTTTTAAGATGGTGACCACAGTAACTCTGAGGAGATTGTCTTGACTGTTTCTGAAACCTTCTTTGAATTAAATTTTATGCACTGGGTATTAATTTCTCTCACTAAACATTAACTCAATATAAGTAATTTTAAAAGTTGAATTAAAAGTTAGTGTTAAAGAACCCAAAAGGCCTGAATTTATCATAGAATGCTTTGTTTTGGAAGAGACCTGAAAGATTATCTAGTTCCAAATCCTCTGCCACGGGCAGGGACATCTTCCACTACACCAGATTGCTTTAAGTCCTTCTGCATTTAAAGGCCAGGTTTAAGTATGGTTTCATTTACTTACCTTTTTGCTTCTTCTAAGTGGCACAGATACTCATAAGCAATGTTCTGACGCCTCCTTTCATCCATCTCCTCTGCTGAAAGCCTTTCATCGTCCACAATAGCTGCAAACAGAAACCCGTATCAGGTTACACATGAGTCAGGGGTGATTCTTACAGTAGTTTTACTGAGAACCCAGGAAAATTACTAGAGAAGATAAATTAAAATAGTCATGCCTCTGCCTCAAAAGAGGCCTTTTCTAGCATGGTGCACGAATTTATTTAGATGACCGAGATGATGCTGCTCTCCATAGGGTGAATTCCTCAAGTTTCACTTGTTCAAAACCATGTCTTGCTCAGTCTATGGCTCAGTTTGGGGGCAGGATGGAGCACTCAAACACGTGGGGCTGTCTCAGAGCTATCAGAGTTGCAGTTTACACATCCTCAGAGGTCTAAGGACTCCCAAGTGGAAGCTCAAAGCAAGTCAGTGGATGGAGCAGCCTGGTGCTAAGTAGGGTCTCAGCAGTAAAGATGAAGACAACAACACACTGCAAACACGTCTCAAGGGCAAACCGGGAAACAGCTGCAGCTTCAGGTACTTCAGAAACTGCAACAGACCAAGCTGCCTCCCACTGATGGGGGTGATAAGAGCTGTAATCAAACGAATAAGATACACTTTTCACACCCCTACTTACTGCCACACTGCCTCCCATAAAAACACTTTTCCAGACTGTTTAGGATGACTCTGTGCACACCTCCAGCTGCAAAAGACCCTGATTACTAAAAACTACTACCTCATGACCAGCCTCCCTCTCTTTGTAGGGTACAGAAAGCCTCTGTGAGCAAATCCACAATTCTTCCAAATGTTTCTAACAGTGAACCTAAACAACCATACAGTAGGGCTGACATCTGGCTGAATTTCCATCACACCATGTGAGGCTTTTGGAAAAACCTTCAGCATAAAACAGTTACCAAAATGACTCCCTATTTTGTGGTTAGTGGCTGCCAAAAGAGCTAGCTCTGCCCTCCCTTGCGTTTCTCAGCCATGCACTCCTGTCACCTCTTGTATGCGAGCAGACAACTCTGTAGCTGTATCAGAGAACCAAAACAAGGGGCAGTCCTCGCTAAAGAGTGACAGCGACGAAGATACCGGCTTTTAGGAAGATCGGGTCTCTTGTCTGCTGTGCACCTGGCAGGCATGCTGGAACAGGGGCAAGAGAGGGGACGGAAACGTAGGGCTGGGCCAGCTGCTTTCTGCTGCAACCCGCACATCAGTTAGCTGAGAACATCGAGACAGAGTCAGTGAAAAAACACTGGCCCCTCCCATCCGCAAATGCACTGTGAGATAGTTTGTTAGTTCGACTGCTACACAGATTATGCATTCAACTACCAGAGTTTTCAGAACTCCCTTGACACAGCTGCCTCAGGCAGTGGTTAAAACCTTCTGGTAACCGATACAGGCAACTCGAGTAAGAGACAGTGTAACAAAGCAAGAAGGTAGCCTTTATAAGCACACGCATCCATTGAAGGCTGTACCTTAAAAAAGCCAACACAGAAGTGATCCCATATGCATCTTACAGAGAATACAAAAGAAGTGACACTACTGGCCCATGTTTTGGACTGATGCTGCCACACATTTGTTAACGTATCATAGCTGCTTAAAGCTTTGTAGTTTCAGTTTTATTCATCATGAGCATCACTATCTCTCATCTTCCTTTGTTTTTAAGATGGCTTTTCCTAATTACCCAGAAGCTTCATACACTAATAAAACAGATACATGTCTCACTCAGAGTCCTTTTTAAGTCTGATAGGTCCAATAAGTGTGACTCACTCTAAAATCAGATACTGTAATCAGGTCATCAGTTGCTATGAACCAAAACATCAGTTTGGAGGCAAACATGAAACGCAGGTAGAAAAGTGCTCAGCCTGGTAAACTGGCTACAGAGGCTGCTTTAGTAGTGGGTCTTGCCTGCACTGCCATCAGCACAGCCAGGACATGCTGCTCCCGCTCCCTGACCCAGCTCCTCTGCTGGGAGGACCCTCGCGAGGGTCCTTCCAAGGACTGATGAGACACCGTGCTGAGATTAAATATATCACTTAATTACTCGCAACATTGAGCTCTAGGGCCACTTTTCAAACATCGTAACTCTCCCTTAGCTATGAAAGCCTAAAGGGTGATAACAAGTGCCACCAGAGGAGCCCAGCTGACCATCTAGGGCTATGACTCTGTTAGACAGGATGAGAGAGCTGATACCACCAGCCTTCATGCCCTATGGCACACTTTCCATGGCCTGCTCCTCGTAACTCACTAAAAAAACATTTACTTCTGTCCTCCAAACTCAACTCACCACAACCATAAGCAAAGCAGCAAAAATGACAGCTTATCTGCAAGTAGGAATAAGAAAACTACACAACCCATTTGATAAGAATCTGTCTAGGTGTTTACCTGAATAACACTAATGCTATACAATCTAGACCTGGATCCACAGGTCCCACCCATCCTCAACAAGGATATCCCATACTGAGCAGCCCTGGCCAGTCTCAAATCCCTCATTAAAATTATGTGCAAAGATTGATTCAGAGGGTGGATGAAGGCACTGAGATTTTGTGGGATTGTAATAGTTGTTTTGCCTAGGAAACCCTCCAATAATGAGTTAAAAGGGTAAGAGGTGAAACCAAGTAACTTGCAGACACTGAAATGTGGAAAACCCAGATCCTGTGTAGCGAGATACAGTAGCAGCAGCTCACAGTTAGAAAACCAGGCCAAAGCAGCTGCTTCTGGGCTGAAAATCTGAGCACTGAGAAGGCAAAGCACAGGGAGTGCCAACACTGCCAGCGCTAATGTTGGGAGTAGCCTCTTGCAGCACTGGCTTCTGATAAGACTGACCACACTTTCCCCTCTAGCATATACTGGCTTCAAAGCAACAGTGATATCACATCAAATAAGTGATTACAGACACTTAAAAACAGCGATGACAACCAACAGGATAGAGGTGGCCCCAGGACTGAGCTGCAGAGGAATATACTTTGAAGACTTGGGTCCTTTAAGTCTAGTCTACTATAATGTAATTTGGCAAAGGCTTCAGTCTTTAATTAGAGCTCTACATATAGCTTTCCACAACTTCAAACACTCTGTCTGTGCATCCATGGAACACAGTGCCCAAGGAGGGTGTTGAGTCACCCTCCCTGGTTGTGTTTTAAAGTTGTCTGGATGTAGCACTTGAGAATATGGCTTAGTGCTGGACTTGGCAGAGTAGGGTTAATGGTTGGACTCAATCTTACAAGTCTTTTCCAACCTAAGTGATTCTATGGTTCTGTGATCAGTCCAGCCACACCACACAGGTGAGCATGATTTGAAGACAGACAACTCAGTCTTTCTGCCAAACAGGTAAAGTAGTAGTCAGAAGACTGGGAAGACTGATGAAAAAATAAACACATTTCTGCTGTATTAGTAGCTTCTTGATAGTGCTTCACTCAAAGGGAAAAAGAGTGCTGTGATAAAGCATGTTGCAGGGCAGAATGAGCAGGGCTCGGCTTAACCTGATGACGTGCAGTCCACTAGAAAGGCCAAGAAGGATACAGACATCCACAAAATTTTGCAGCTGAAAATAATCAAATACCAGAGAACAAGTCACATGCACATCAGATAGAAGCTATAGAGTAAAAAAACAGGCATCTAAAATAAATTATGATTCAATTTAACAATTGTGTGTGACTTTTGATTTGGAGTTGAGAGGAAAAATATCAAGCTTTGCCTGGAAGAGGGAATGTTAAGAGTGTATCTGGACTATTGACAAGAACTCATAAAAATGCCTCTAACCAGCCTAAAAGCTCTCAATTTCAACTCATTTTAGATTGTGCTGCCTTGTAAACCATGCAAAGCATGCATGCTAAGACACCAGGTTCCATCATTATAGAGATTGCCTCAGAGAAAAACATCAAAAGAAAAGAGTGCATGAAACACTGCATGAAACAGTGAGAAGTATTAAAACTTAAATTGTCACAGCTGATTTTGAACAAACACAATAACAGATTTATTCTGGCCCCCAGTATGATGTAACAAATGTTGAAGCAAAGTCTTCCAGCAACTGATTCAATGGAAATAGAGTCTCTAGTAGCAACTTCCTACATATTCTCATTCCACATATTTCTCACCAAAAAATGAAGTCTGTTTACCAGGGAGTGTTCATAAATTGAGACTCGAGCATCTTCCATCAGCTGACATATTTACCTTTCATCCACCCTCATCTTTGTCCAAAATATCTGTCCCGGGTACCACCATCACCAAAGAAGCCAAAGAACAGGCTAGGAGGTAGCTAGGACTAGTGGATTATTACGGATTGCAAAAACTTTCTGATGCACCCTAATCCAAAACAGCCACTCCAGCTGTTGGCAAATGCTTGGAGCTCTGTCAGCTGCTGACCACAGGGCTGCCAAAGCAACCCAAGAAGCAGCACACACCTACAGTCAACATAGCACAAGAAGCATTTATCAAGTCTGACTCAGCATCAGTAGACAACAAAAAAGCCTTTCAATCTTCTAGATTTGAGTACAGTTTCAGGAAAAGGGCCAACACTTCTGAATCTGCAATGTAATTACTGAAACTAGCAATCAGCCCAGGTGTGCAAGAGCCACTGGAGCCACAGACTTACAAACAGTGTCTGGAAAGAGATTTAAAACATCAGCTTCATGTAAGATATGCTCAATTTACACAAGAATTTTAAGAACAAATACCAGTTGTTTAAATGTTGTCCAGGTTCAGAGTTAACCCTCTTATCACCAGAACTGCAAAGATTTCTGGAGGATCCTAGGTCGGGGAGATAATCTACGTCAGAGGTCTTACACCAGGTCTCTTCCATTAGTATGTTTATACTTGAGATGACATTAAATAAGTGTTTTACATTTGCAATAGTTTTCAAATGAACACATGGCTCCATGGATTGTATTTTTAAGTGAAGGTAAACTTGAAACTTCTATAATACATAATCAAAGAGCATGCAAGGAAAAGCAACCCATTCTTATTTATTCATGCAAATTTATGCAATACTTTACAAGGCAGAATTTTAAGTTATTCAGGGATAACAATTCCCAAAGCAGACATTTTTTGTTATCTTAAAAAAAGGGAGCTGGAAAGAAACCCTGGAAAATCTATACCAGTATTTAAGGCTTCCTGGTCATTCATTTGCTCTCAGACATATGACCATCTGCAGTAGTTCAAGAACAGCACGTGGCTGCTTCTAGCAGGCAGACTCTTTGATAAGGTGTTTCCTACAGACATACCAAATGACTTGTTACACTGAAGAAGGCAAAGAAAAGGAACAGAGGCTTTTATTTCCCAGGGCCAATCCCTCTCAATTTCCTGTCACCAGAGCATTTTTCCCATGGAAAGTGAGACATAAACAAGGAGGAGAGCTCTTTGGGCACTGCAACAGGGAAGCTCAATACACAGGGCATAAGAGAGGATGGCAGAACAACATTCTTTTACAGTGACAGAAAAGAATTTGTAAAGTCAGTATTGAGGGGGAGGTGACACATTAGGAAATATTGTACAATGCTGGAATAAAAGTTTTTCACCAAAGTATTTGAATTAAACATTAGCCAACCACCATGTTCAGCAGTCCCAGCTCTGCACCATCCTGGCTATGCAGGAGGCAAGGTAAAGCAGTGCTCCAGTCTGCTGGTGAGAAGTTTTGCAAATTCTGTGTAGCCTCCCCTCTTACCTTCTAGCCTTCTGGACCTGAGCCCATCCTCACAAGCCCAGTATTAGCATGGTGAAAAACATTTAACTGAGCCATGCTGTAACAGCTGAAAACACAAAACCAGAAGCCAAGCCCCTCTTGCACAAAAATTTCCTGACACTTTGCTGGGCACAGCTAGTGCCAGTGAAAGATGAACCTGGTACAACAGGCTCCTGGCAGCATCCCATTTATGTCTGACTGTACCATAAGGATGAGCTGCAAACATGAAGCACCTTCCATTATGCTTCATTGCTGCAGTTTCAAGAGAAATATCTACCTGCACTTTAGATAGTCAAGGTGACTTAAAACATTAGGTTACAAGAACATGTAGCTATTTTGTCCTAGTGTGATAGAGGCCAACACATTCAGGGCCATCTTTCTATTCCTAGAAAAATTTGTACATTCACTGCTTTCTGAAATAAAAGCAGCCTATGTATGCTTGCCAGGACATTTGAGCTCCATAGTCACCCCTAGGTTGACAATTCAGCTGTTGCTACTGCAGTGGGAGGAGCTTACAGCACTGCCAGGTAGCTGGAAAATACGTGGACAGGATTACATGCCCAGATATCAGAAAAACACCACTCAAAGACACAGAGGCAGGAGGAGTTCCTTCTCAAGCCTCCACTCCCAAAACAGACTTGCAGGTATCTAATGCAACAGTTTATTAAATATGCAGAAGAAACTATGCCAAATTTAACTATGTGAATAGAATTACTTCAATTAGCTATGAAAAAAATGGCTTTACAGCATCAAGCATCTATTGCAGGTGTTCTGCTATTAAGGTATTTAGTATCTACATATCTATTGTTACCCTGAAAGAATTTCTCTTTGCATGAAAAAAATTAAGGCTCTGATCAAAACAGCTTTCTAAACAGCTTTCTAAAGACCAGAGTTACAAACAGCCAGCACATGCTTCACAACAATAAAACTAGTTTCTGTTGCTCCAGTTAAGGTAATGCAGTCCATTCCCTAGATATTCGCTCCAAAGGAGGGCTCTAAACAAAGGCAGACACTGCAAGAACTGAAGAACCTACCACAGCCTGAACTTGGAGGGAAGATTTACTTGAGACAGTAGGCTAATACACTTTATTAAATTATCAGGCTCTTCAACATGGCTTTCTCAAAATCTTTCCAACCTTGAACTACACCCCATCCCCTAAAAATGGCTGTATCTCTCCTAGCCTGGTTATCACATTATCAAAGGATTCATGCTCAGATTTTCATACAGAAACACAGACATATCTTCTGGGTAGCAGACAGACATTATCCACTCTCACAAACTGTGTGTCATACAGGATCTACAGGGCTACTGTCTGGGACCAGATTTCACTGCCAGACACTGCGCAAACAGGGAAAACAAACACACCATTAGCATGAGAATGTTGACAACAGAACACCAGTAAAAAGACATCCTGATGTAAAATTAAAAATGTTTGTTAAACCAGCTTTCTTATAGAGCCTCATTCCTGTGCATCCACTTTCCCGAATCCTCCTCCACCCATATCCTTGAAAAAGGTCTTATTTCAGTCTTAAGTCCCTGCTACCACAAGTCCAACCACATCCATTTACAGAGACTGAGCACTATTACAATACATGGACCTTAGGACAATCTTATAAAGGGGACAGTGATGCAACAGCAACCACAACACATGTTCCTGGAGCCAAGTGTCAAAACTGCTTGATTTCACAGACTACAAAGTGCCAACACTGGCAGAAGGCTGTAAGACTCCTCAGACATGTCTCAAGATACTTGAATGCCCACAAAGTTCAGAAAAAGTCTCATTTAACCACACAGATGTAGAACAGCTTTGGTATCCAGCACATAGCCACACCCACTGCCAGAATGTTGAACATTAGTTTCTGTTTATAGGTACACACATCCTTTACTCTACTTTTAAACCTCAGGCTTTCTACAGTGCAATCAAGTGAGACTTTAGTAGAGGCACTATGTTAAAAGACATGAAATAGTTCCAACGTTATCTTATTGCAATAGTGATACCAGGGCATGACCATCACTTTTCTAGTAGGGTCTTTTAAGCTTATGTAGAAAAATAACATGGTTCATTTTTTATCTTAACTTCAGTATAATTGTTATGTATGTTTAGAACAAGGAGACAAAGTAATGGAGTTTAAAGTAGCACATGGAAATCCAACTGCACATAATTTCTTTTAGCTTCCAGTGTTGCCATCTACAATTACAAATTTGAATTCTGATTTATCAATCAGCCTATTGAGCAACCACTTCCACCTACACTTAACTGCCAGTCTCACTGTCTCCAGCAATACTTCATGCAGGTTCTTAATAAAATTGTGTTTGTCTTTGCATACTTTGCTGGTCACCTCAAGGCACAACAGGTTTCCCCAAGATCCAGGTGCTCAGAGAATACGTTTAGAACTGTAGCACCTTTCCATGAACTACCCAGTTGACCTTAAAACTCTTCAGTAATAAGCCTTAATCTATGTTCCTGAAAAAGCTGTAAGCCTAAGGAAGCACTCAGACTGATGGCTCCTGAAGAGGCAGAACACCAGCTACAAGTCATTTCTCTCCCTTATAGGCCATCCAGTCTCCACATGCCTGTGCCAAAAGCCATTACCACAGCCAAGCTTAAAGGCAGCTTGAAAAAAGCTACACTGGTAAGTAGCTGGTCTGGTTGCAAGGTTTAGTTTCCAAATACTTACAGCAAGAATTAAATTTTTCATGTGGGCTTTAAAAAACTCAATATTTTGAAAAGGCTGATTAGTCAGATTAGTGTATCACTGGAGGCTCAAGGCATTCAAAATAATATTGCACATTCCAACAGGAATTTCCAACAGGCTCTCCTTCTCCAGAGGTTAATTCATGAGGAAACAAATAGTAAAAAAGTGAAAGGTTCCACTGTCAGCTTTATATATTCACTGCTTTCTTAGATAAAGAACTTGTCCTCTGAATTCCATGTATTTTGACACATTTACCATTTGCTCTGCTCTTTTCACTAGAATTTATTTAACCTGATTTGTTTTTATTAACAATACACATTAACCCTCCTCAATAAAAAGAGCCAAAATTTTACCACATGGATTCCATTTCCTTATGTTCTACCTACTGTGACCTCAGCTCAACTAAACACAAGCAGAATATAAATTAAATACTGGTAAGTTTAATATTGCCAGGCTAGTAAAATACACTACTCAACTACAAAAGACTTAGCAAAATATTACTGTCTACTGCATGCCTGAGTATCAGGCCTGTAACTGGGTTTATAAAGAAGAAAAATTCTAGTCTCTTGTGTAAAAAAAGCCATCAATTTGATTTTTAGCATCAGTAGGTTTAGATTTAATTTTTCTCTGAAAAATATTCCCAGTATATTGGTAATGCAAATGCATAAGCACAGCTACATAAAAGTAGGATTGGCTTGTGAGGGGTTAAATACTTGGAAAATTACCCAAGAAAGAGTGAAAAGCTCATCTGAAAAACGTGCAACTCTACACAAGGAGCTGGAAGCAGAAGCAAAACCAGTTAACGGCAAAAGGAGATGTGCCTGCAGCCTTCTGCTGAACTCCAAGGCAACTTTCATTATGGGTAGTCACACCATCAACCACCCGTGGCCACTGCCCCACCCATAAACGTTTGTGAATCAGGCAGAGGGCAGAAAGGCACTGCAGAAGCAGAGTGGAAGAACAGGAAAGAGGGGCTGGAGACCATGGGGGAAGGGCCGGCTGCAGACTGAACTCACCACAGTGACCTCAGGAAACCCAAATTCATGTTTACCCACCCCTGTCTGTTCGCACACTTTGATGTTGACCCACAGCTCTATCACACTCCTGTTGCTGCCATTTTAGACACTGCTGTGCAAACAGCAGCTAGGATCACCCTAATTAAGCTGTTAAAGACACCTCAGCCAACCCTCAGGACCAGAATAGAGAACAAGGCTTAGTGTGGAAAAGGGGCTGAAGGGACTGAAGAAGCTAAGATGTCTGACAAGAGCTGCTGTTACTTTACCAGAAGGCAAACAAGTTGAAGTCAAGGAAGAGCACAACACTAAGGTTTTCGCTCACTGCTGTTACCGTTTGGTAGAGATTCAAAAAGTCTAATGGCCATTAAATAGTAACCAATTAAGATAACACTCTGCAAATGCTGCACAGGATTTTTTACCTTGTTCAATTTCTTTGTCAGTATTTCAAGTTTAAAAAAAGCTCATCTGCATTACAGTCTGAGACCAGAACACTGATGTATAGGAACACTTGTAGTAAATCCTTACTACCTGGAGGCTGGCTGGGAAAACACTACTCTTGACTGTGAGAAAGGAGAAAGAGAAGAACAGGGGAAGTGAGAGGCAGGGGAAGGGAAAGGCCACTGTCATCACCTGAAAAAAAAAAAAAAATAGGATATTTTATCTGGGAGGAAACCATTGCCAAATGTCTTCAATATTGAGAGCACTGTGAGACTGACACTAAAAAGCTTCCTACAAGCATACCCACAGTACAGTAACTATCTGGAAGAAATGTGGTAAGGTGTAGTGAAAAGAACAGAAAATGAGGATGGCAAGCCTGGGGTGAAAGAAAGAGCACTTGAGGAGAAAGCTATCTGAGTTACTCAGTGGTACTCAGACAAGAGCTACATGAGTGTGAGGGTATGAACCATTAAGACTCAGGAGCACTGAAATACTCGTCCAGGAAAAGCCATGAGCAAATGCATTACTTAACCACTAAGTAAATTTGAAATCACCATGAGAAAGACGTTAGTGTCGAAACCCTCAGCACTAATACATCAGGTCTTAATTCTTCCTTTGACAATTCATCATATCCTGCTCCTTCCCCAGCAAATCTGTTGCAGAGTCCTCCTTCTATCAAGGTCTGAATACATCATCTGCTTCACTCTCACCACACTCTGAAAGTAGCTCCAAAAAACACCCAAAATGTTGCACTACATTTTTCCTTCAAGATAAAAGCACAAGCATGTGAACAAAAGAGAAGTATGCATGCCATGAGGTTTGCAGCCTTAAACTTGGTGAGCACATTTCCCTCTGTCTTGCTTTTCATTCCTAAATAATTATTAGTCACGACATCTTTGAAGTTTGTTATTCAAATTTCTTTGATTTGCAGGCACAATGGCTTTTTTTAGTCTTAATGGGGAGAAAAAGAGTTAAGCAGCAGGGATAATACATCTGAAAATAAAAGGCCATAAAATGTGGTTTAACAATTTTAATATAAAAACTAGCTTAACATTCACAAGAACATAAAGAAATGCTGTGTGATGCAGAGCATCAACATACAGGCATGGCAAGTTTAGGTGATGAGCAGGACTCCTGGGCACAGAGGTAGAGAATTAACAGAGCCGTGTTGGTTCCTGCCCTCCCTCTTAGCATGCCTGGCTCCCCTGGGAAGGCAGCTGAGCCACTTGTGAAACAACTCCCAAACCTGCTGTGTGCTCAGCAGCCATTTCTGCAGCCAAGATGGCTCAGCACAAGCAGGAACCACAAAAACAAGAGAGAAGGGTGGAGGTGCACCATCAGGCTCACAATACGATCTCACCCTAAAACTTCTTGGCCCTGCCAGCTGTGCTCATCCACACAGGGGCAGAAAAGCACAAGAGATGGAGATGCATCTTCTTTGCTTCTGCTTCCAGGATAAGAAGCTGCATTAGTTCAGAAAGAACAAGCTGTGTATACATGGAAGCAAAAAGCTCACAGGCTGTCCCATGTCAGCAATGACCTGAGTTATCACTTGAAGCCTGCTTGGCTGCCTCAGCTCCACAGGAGGCAAGCAGGTGCTTGCAGAGTTGAAGCTGGCACCACTGGCTCCAGGGTAACCTCCTCCCAGTGCTCCCTGGTAGGTCATTTTGGGAGCACACTGCACTGGCAGGCAGGTACTGCTTGCAGGGCAATTGCTTCTGGACAACTCCAGCACTTGTTTCTCATTGACATACATTAATGTATATTACGTTTGCATGTATTACATACATGCCTAGTAAGAAGAAACAATTTTTCCTTCATCATAAGGAGTTAGAACCATAGGATAGAACAAAAGCACTAAAGATTTAAGTTTCTAACCACAGAACAAGGTTTGAATTGAGCAAAACCCCACCCTTTTATTCAGCACATCTAATACCTAAATTTCAAGGCTCAAAACTTCTGTGTGACAATGACACACCTACCATTGTGCATATCACTACAAAATAATCAGGAATGAGCCTCCCACCTTATCAATAAACTAAGTACTTTTCCATTTCCAGAAAAGGGCACAGCCCGCTGCACTCAAGTTTTCACTCAAATCATACACTCCTAACTTTAAGTGTGACTGTATTAGTTTAACTAAATTTATATTTCCTCTAAAATGACACAAAAGTTTGTCAATCTCATCTTGAAGAACTTGATTTTTCAGGTTATTTTCTTGTGCCTACTACATAGCTCATTTGAAAAAGTAAAGCTTGGATTAATGCAGCAAGTACTGACGACAGGACAGCCTCTCTGCTGCCTCGAAACCATTTCTACTAATGAAAGGACTGCTAAATGTCAATCGTGAATAAAATATCAGGAGTATACATAAAGATTTGTGTATACACCTCATAACAAGCATTCTGCTTCAATGCACATAAACTTATAAAATTCAGATGTTTGCAAGCTTTGAAGTCTTTACGCAACGAGGAAATTCACATGCTCAAGAGCCGAGCACTGACTTCTATCATCCTTTGCATAGCTCTAGTCTGTTCCCTTTGTTGAGCCACTGCTGCAAGAAAAAATCAAGACTTTTGATAGGGCCTGCAATGGTTCTTCCTCCAAGCTTTGTCCTTGTTTCCAGCTTACACTCTGTGGTCAGCCTCCTTATACTAAGGCATTTACACCTGCTACAGAGAGCAGAGCAAACTGAAAAAAATAGCTCCTCCATCAGCAGCATCACTGCCCAGGTGAGTCATTGCTGTTCCTGTCCTTTATGGGAACTACTTCTGCAGAGACTCAGCCTTACCACAAGCCTTGTTCATCAGCAGTACTTCTGCTTTTTCCTGGCTGACACACTAAAGGTTGCCAGGAGCACAATTAAAATACTTCTACATAACTGGTAGCAGTTCTCATGCAATGGTCACCTTGCAAAAAAACTTTACAAATTTAGGAAATTAGATTGAAATTACTTGACTGGATGTCAAGTACTTGCATCTCAAATGTGCCCAAGATGCTAATGCAGGCCAATTCTGCTACTACTAAAGAAAACTTGACTGTTAATTTCTTGAACCTTTTGAATAGTCCAGATATGGGTAGCATTTGCATCCTGGACAGAAGCAGCCTATCAGTCAGCACTGACCTGCCATACTTTTAAGAAAAAGAACAAAAATGAGTATTACAGAAGTCCACCCCTATTTTTATCAGAAGCTTCTGTAAACATTTATGAGGCTACTTCTTTTTGTTGAAGTGTGGGGGGAAAAAAAAAGAGGAAACTGCCTTGGTTCAGTTTTACAGGGAACTCCAGCCCTTGTTTTGCTTGTTGCTACTCACAATACTAAGAAATTTGATTTTGTTCTAAAATAAGTCAGTGAAATCTTCAGCAAAACCATGTGACCTTAATTCTCATGATCTATATGAAGATAGAAATAGGAGCACAAGCAGGAAGCTTGCTTTACATGTGACAAAAGCTAAGATTTTTCTGGAACTTTCTAACCCATTTGTTAAACATCACTACCATAGTAAGAGGTGATATGAATTAAAAGTGGCAGACAGTCACATCCAATCCTTAGAGGTAAGCTGTCTTCCCACCTTCAGTTGTCAGCTGCCACACAACTTCAAAGGCCTAGCCAAGGCTGGTTCATCTCCTGACTTCCGCTAAATCACAGTGAAGAAATCTGTACTCTGCTTTGGTCTGAAAAGCAGTATTCCAAGCAACTTCTGATCTCAGCTGTAGTGAAACCATATTTACTATGTGACTGGTTTTGCAAGAACAGCTGACCATTTTTCCTTGGTAAAAGTTCTGTCCCAGATGCATCTAAACAGAATCCCTGCTTACCCCAGGACTCCTTCATGTTCCTTTGCAGTTACACCACTGTGTATCCATGCTGATATTTCAACGCATTATTGATTTTGCTATACTGAGAACATATGGATTTCAAGAGTTCTTTACCACTGAAGAGAGGCCAGCCAGCTATTGATGGGTTAAAACAGTCCGTGTCAAAAAACTAAAAACCCCAGAAATAGAATCATAGAATCACAGAGCCTTAGGGGTTGGAAGGGACCTCGAAAGATCATCTAGTCCAACCCCCCTGCCAGAGCAGGGTCACCTAGAGCACATCACACAGGAACTCATCCAGGTGGGTTTTGAATGTCTCCAGTGAAGGAGACTCCACAACCTCCCTGGGCAGTCTGTTCCAGTGCTCTGTCACTCTCACAGTAAAAAAAAAAAATTCGGATATTCACCTTGAACCTCCTATGCTCCAATTTACACCCATTATCCCTTGTCCTGTCACTGGTCATCACTGAGAAAAGCTTAACTCCAGCTTCCTGACACCCACCCCTTACATATTTGTAAACATTGATGAGGTCACCCCTCAGTCTCCTTTTCTCCAAGCTAAAGAGACCCAGCTCCCTCAGCCTTTCCTCGTAAGGGAGATGTTCCACTCCCTTAATCATCTTTGTGGCTCTGCGCTGGACTCTTTCAAGCAGTTCCCTGTCCTTCTTGAACTGAGGGGCCCAGAACTGGACACAATACTCCAGATGTGGCCTCACCAATGCAGAATAGAGGGGGAGGAGAACCTCTCTTGACCTACTAACCACACCCTTTCTAATGCACCCCAGGATGCCATTGGCCTTCTTGGCCACAAGGGCACATTGCTGGCTCATGGTCATCCTCCTGTCTACCAGGACCCCCAGGTCTCTTTCACCTACACTACTCTCCAGCAGTTCAGCCCCCAACCTGTACTGGGACATGGTGTTGTTCTTCCCCAAATGTAAAACTCTGCACTTCCCCTTGTTGAATTTCATCATGTTTCTCCCCGCCCAACTCTCCAACCTATCTAAGTCTCTCTGAATGGCAGCACAGCCTTCTGGTGTGTCAGCCACTCCTCCCAGCTTAGTGTCATCAGCAAACTTGCTGAGGGTACATTCTATACCCTCATCCAGGTCGTTGATGAAGATGTTGAACAACACCGGTCCCAGTACCGACCCCTGTGGGACTCCACTAGTCACACACCTCCAACCAGATTCTGCCCCATTGACTACAACTCTCTAAGCAATAATAAGCAATGCATACCACAAGTCACATCTCATTCCTATAGTTTTGAGGTCCTGCAAATCAAGAAAAATTTTACCAGCAGAAAAGGGTTGGAAAAGCATCTCAAATCTTACTTTTTGTACAAAAAGCTTTTGTTTTTCTTTCTTCAAGTAGTCTAGTTTTTAGATAGTTCTTACAATTTTCTTTCCACTGCAGCATTGCCCAGTGAACACCACCGTGTACTTACTGACAATGACTTATGAAGCTAGAGCAGTGAAGACAAAATTCCCTCAAAAACATTTCTCTAACTCAAAACAAACAGGGCAGCAGGAGAGCTGAGTGCCACGCCAGCCCTGGCAGGCAGGCAGGGCACCAGAGAGGCTGCAGCACCGCAGCAGACGCGCCAGGGGTGTGACTACTCTGGGGCATCTGCTCCTTCCCCTGTGCCCCAGACCCACGCCTGTGCTGCCTGCACACATGCTTTCCAGATCTGTGGGCAATGGTAACATAACTTGAAGCTACTCGACCTGCCTGCTATTCCCCTAATTACTTGTGCTCACCCTTGCTCCAGGTACCACATCATGTTGGCAGACCTGTCAGCAGGTTTGTGCTGCAAGCCAGAGGAGGGACCTAATCCAGCCAAAAATCATCCTGTAGAAGGAGTCGAAGTTACTTCTTCCACCAACAGAAACGACTGAGAGCACACACGAAACCGCAGCTTCAGGGTGTGGTTCCAGAGCAATTTAAACACATTTAAATTCTGACTGCTACAGTCCCACCTGGTCAGAAAGTCTTCCCTGACCTACGCAGGCAGAGACAGCTGTGAGACCTGCAGCCAGACCCCGAAGAGGCCTGAAGTGACTGCAAATCCAGCATTTCAAATCAGCTCTGCAAAGAGAGATTAGCTTCCTGACAGATTAGGTCTGCGTGCCACCGTAGGAGGGTTGGTGAGAGGTGAGGAGCAGAGCAGCCCGACGGAGCAGCTGCAGCACCTCGGCAAGTTCCGGCTCCTGAAGCCTCACCCGTTGCAACAATCTGCAGCGACGGGCCAGCTGGGGTCCCGATGGTAGAAACAGCAACTTTTGGCACGGTAGATGCAGGATGTATTTTGGAAAAGCAAACTTGTGTCTTTAGCTTTAAGCTTTTTACCTTGTTTCTAATGACTTCAGTCACACTATTACACATGAATAGCCCCCGTACTTACTTTCAACTCCCCCAAACACCTTTGAAACATCCCTTTAAAAACACAAGTAAGACATTTACTGGCCTATAGTTCAACACTGCAACTCTGTGAAAGATGGTTGCCTTAATGAAGCACATTTCTGTACAGCTCTGGTATTTCTCATTCCAGCTATCCCTGGATTAAACTCTGCTGTGCTCCTAGAAGCTACGAGACTCTAATTCTGCAACTGTAACCAGGGCACCGAAGAGCTTTACAAATAAAGCACAAGGGCAGGAGGATACCCTTTATTTTTAGGAGGAACAGTAAGTAGAGGAGGGATAGCATGTATTTCCAACTAGACCTGGGAGCCTGGTAAGAATTGGTTTAAATGCCTTCCTAGATGCCATGAGAGCTTTGGCTGCACCTTGAAAGAAGCAAGTCAGAGTTCACAGGGGAGGAGTGGCAGAGACCACAATCCTTCATCACCCACTTCAGCCGAAGATGCAGACTACCTACTTAGCCTGAAACACCCAAGTACCTGGGATCAGGACAGTAGTTTCTGCCATCTTTGGAGCCTAGCTGGCAGGCAGGGCAGGCACCACACCTTGTGGCAGCAGGTCCTGAGGGCCTGGCAGTGGTTTTCCAGCAGTTGTGAGTCAGAGCTCCAAGGTGATCCTTGAATCTGACTCCTTAAGAATCTGTCCCTGGCCAACCTCTTAATTTGGGCACTATGTGATAAAGAACTGAGATTGTTTCTTGCTAGTGCATACTCATTTGAGCAAAACATAACTTAACACTTAAATCAGCCACCAGCACAGCTTCTTAGTGGCTATTTATTTTGCTTCCACATTTCTAAAGCCATTCAAGAGATGTGAAGAGTTTGTATGAACACCACCTGATTCAGTATCTCTCTTGATGGGTATCAGGGAGATTGATCTCCAAACCAAAGCATCCCTTATCTCCACTCCAAAGACCTCCATGCAAGAATCATGGCTCCCCATTCCTCCCTCTCCTGCCACATGGCCTACCTGACAGCCTAACAAGGCCCTTGGCCACCACAAAGCACCTGCAGGCACTAGCTGCCCCATCAGCCCATCACCACCACAGAGCAGGGTGCCCTTGGCTGGTGCCACAGCAGCTGGTAAAACACAACTGGAGCAGTGCCAGGAGCAAGGCGTTGGTCACCAGCACAAACTTGCCCTTGTGCCAGGCACTCAGCAGCCCACTTCTTCTCCCAGCTGTGGTAAGGCAGTACATGTCCCACAGACAAACTCTTCAAAGGACAGCTGGCATCAGGCTGAAGAAGACACCATTTTTTCTGAAGGTGAACACAAGTGCTGAGATGCAGGAAGTGCTGATCCATGCAGGGTCCAGCTTGTGCCTCAGCCGTCTCATCAAGGATCAGCAAATAAGGTGCTTGCAGCAGGCACTCCTCCCCACCTGCCTCCCCTACCCAGAATGAGGATTCCTGGGCCCTTCCCTCCCTGATCATGTCCCCCAGGCTATCATGGGCACTGCTTCCCTCACATCCAGCACCTGTACTTTCATTCCACAACATGCAGCAGTTCAAGGATACCTGTACCAAAAAACCCCACCGAAACAGCCTGAGCAAGTGACGCAAACACAGCAGGTTAATAATTTCCTGCAAGGAGCAGAGCACAGGAGAGCACTTGCTTATCATTCCACTGAAATATGACCCATCAGTCCTGCCTATCACTGCCAGGCATTTTTTTTCCCACCTTACATGTAAGATTATTCCGAGTAAATCATAGTCAGCTTTAATCAACAAGAATATAAAACAAGTCTTGAGCTTGAACAACTAGGTAACTGGAGCGCCACTTAACAGAACAGGCAAGTTGCAAATCTGCATATTTCCTATTCCCTGCCTCAAGTACTTGACTCAATCTAGCGCACTCATATGTGCTATAAACCCTGTTTCCAAAGCAATAGTAATATTTCCTGTTTCAGCAATGTTGAAGCTCTAAGCATGCTGTAACAGAGCTCCGTCCTCTCTTTACCAAGAGACTTCAGGAGAGATGAGCCTGCTTTGTATGAAAAGCACACAGAGAACCACTCCTACCAAATGAATTATGTGTGCTTGGTTAAACAAAGCAGTTAAACTTTTCAAGTTCTCATTCAGCAGTTTAATTATTAGCAACGTACAAAAGAGTGGAAGAGATAAACAGTGTATTTGCTTGCCAAATTACACCCATCAATAAAAAGGGAGAAGAAAAATATTCGCATAAGCCACAAATACTACAAGAAAGTATACACCCTAAATAATATATATGCATAGTATACAGTTAAGCTTTTTTTTAGCTTTAAAAAACCCATCTGTTTTCACTTAGAAAAATCCTATGGAACTTTTACCAAAAGGAGTTTTCCCCTCTGACATTGAAAAATAGCCACTTGTTTCCCTGCACTTAATTGATATGCAGACAAATTTATAGTTTATGAAGTTAAATGTTTTTCAAAAAGTCACTGGTTTGCAAACTTTCACATCCTGCAGAATAAAGAAGGTGCAGTTTCATAGAGAGGCGTAAAATGTGCTTCACTTTAGGTGCCTGTGGAGACCGTCAGGACAGCTCTCCCTCATGAACCTTTGTGCTGCTTGTTTGTCTGATCTCCTAACTCCTAGTGCCAAACAGAAGCAGTCCTGGGAAGCACAAGCAACACCCTCATCACTGGACACCAAAGTCAAATTTCCCCCGTATTTACCCATCCATGCCCAGTGAAGCTGGCTTTCTGGCATCAGCAGGAGAGATGAAGACTTCTTTAGCTGCTTGTGTTCGATGATACTGAAGCATCTAGTTTCTCTCCCATTCAGCATATAGGGGCCCAAGGCATATGCTAATTCAGCTACTCTACGTATGGAAATGCCCAAAATCCTTTGCAAATCCAGACACTCACGGCCTCACGCATTGTAGCTTTATTACATTCCTGGAAGTGCAGTGAAGCCATTCAGGCATGTCTTAAAAATTTAAATATTTGTTTCTGCACAGAGGTTTCAGGGAGAACTACCTAGGGCCTGAGAGAGTGTTAAGAGTAAGACATTTGCAAAGACACACTGCTGCCTGTTACATTCCTGTGTTCAGAACTTCACATCTGCAAGGCACATAGAAGATTTATATTTTTTCTCTTTATGATCTCCAAGAGCACCAGGCATTTTTGTTGTAAAAATGGCTCATACTTCATGTTGTAATACAAGTCCCAATTACCTGCAGTTCTGTGAACCTCTGCATCTGATTGTGCTGGGCTTGAGAAATAAACCAGGCAACAGCTGTAGCCAGGTTGGAAGTCAGCTACCCAAATTCAGTTGTAGTGTGCCTGTTAACAGTTTCTGCTGTATAAGCTTCTTCCTTGTACTTGCATAAGCTCACATGAGTTGGTGCTGTACATTAATATCTGAAAACTCAAAGTACCAACAGAAGTCTCTTCCTCTTCTTGAAGTTACTGGCAGCATGCAGAGTTGGAGGGATCTTTCAGTAAGAGGTCAAGGAAGCCGCAAGGCTTTGACCCTAACAGGCTAAGAGAAGGCTCAAAGACTGCTCTGAGCTCCTGTTTCTCCCATAGAGCATGTTCATCCTGAACTAGCACCCATCCAGAAAAGGATCCTTTTTTTTTGTTCGTAGAATGATTTACTCACTTTAAAGATTATTTTAATTAGCTCTAAGAATTTTTTGTTGTTGCATCCCTTTGAGTTACTACATCAGCAATACCTGCAATGCAAAGCTATATTTTAAGGTAGTACTATGTCTGCCCAGTTACTCAGTTTGTGCTACGAGGTCTTATGCTCACGGACACTGTTTTCCCTAGTGGCATCCATCAGGCTACAAAAGGTAGCCAAGATTTACATATGTCTTCTCCTCTAGTTGCCAAGATGAAATGCTACTGATTACCACACACTGGTTCATTTAGTTCCTAGCAGAGAATTATCACAGTAAAATGCTAACCTCCTTCAGAGCAACACAAACTCTGTCAGGAGGCTAAATCCAAAGTCAAAAGTCCAAATTCAGTCAAATGTTTAAAACAGTACTAAGTTGCTAAAGCAAGGAGTCTCAGCAATTTGATAGCCTAACTTGGACAACTTATTAACTCTAAGAAATTCAGGATAGATGTCATGTTCAAAATAGGGAACTATTTGCCAGTGATCCAAAGTGCAGTTTTAGACATACAGAGAGAACCTACAACTTATGATGGGCTTCATAAGAGTTCAGATAGTGCTGGCATCAGGTTTTTTTACTTGGGTAAGCTTTTTGGGTTTTGGAAATAGCATTCCTTTCTAGGTACTGGGCAAAAGATCCGCAAATATGCCAGGCTGATGCCTGTATTTAAAAGAAATACATACCAAAGAACTTCACAGACAACTCCGTACACCAAAGACCAAACCATAGACTTATTGCACTGTATTTGCTTGCCATTCTGGAACAAGGAAAACATTTAAGGCAGGACAGAGTAGCCACTGGAGTTTGAGAAGACAGCATTGGTCAGAGAAGAGGTGGCATCAGAAGAGCCAAGAAGGATCTCATCCACTCCTGTCTGCAACAGAAGACCAAAAACTGGGAGAGTGACTACAACTCAAAACAAACTTCTCTGCAGTCACTGCAAGTAAAAGCTCTGAACTACCATAGCAAAGCACAAATACTGAGAAGACAGGTCATTATCTTTAAAACTACATTCAACAACTTTAACACGGTAATTCTTTTCCCATAGTAAATAAGGCCTGAAATTCTTAAAATACTTTAAGCAGCTCTGGCAATAAGGTAAATCATCCTCAATGCCCAGGCAGGAACCCAGACACAAAGGATGAGCCCTATGCTCTAGGGCAAAGCCTCTTCTTAGACTGTATTGGACGTTATGTCAGAAGATCAAGCACCACAATTCCTGACTCATATGTTCTGTTACCAGCCACATCAGATCTGTACAGAAAATCCCCTGTTGCTGGGGGCCTTATGGGCACCACATACATTTGAAGAGTCCCTGCCTGCCAAGCAAGTGGACAAAGCACCAACTTGGGTCTGTAGCACCATGTACACCCTGCCTGGACACTGCCCTGCCATGTGAGCAGTGGCAAGGCAAGGTATGATGATTGGGAGATTAGCTTCACAGGAAAAATACTCAGCTTTGCTAGCATGCTAGTATTGGCACCCAGTCCACATCTGTAGTAACCACTCCAAAAAATGTTACCAGTACTGACAACTGTGAACACACTTTTGGAAGTCTCTCATCCACCTACTAGGTAGAGCAAATGAAAAATTACACCTACAGGCAGGTTCCACAGACTATCCCAACAGACAGCCACCAACAGAGGAAAGCACTCAGGAGGGCACAACATCCTTCAAGATTAAGGTCTCCCTGCCAGGCACCACCTTTTCTGCCTCGCACCCAGATAGAAGGAGAGCAACCCACTGTCAAGGGTTTTTGTGCCACTTTCGAAAAAGAGGTTTCAGACCAACTTTAAACAAAGCTGCTATGCTAAGACCTGGGAAGCTATTCATCAGACCACGGGATGTCAGGGTCATTGCGTTATTATTTGCAAATAATTTGCGTGTTCAGATTTTGCAATGCCTGAAATATCAGAGGCATTTCTTAGAGGGATCGCAAAGCCAGGGACTTGCGCTGCTCTGCCCACAGGAACCGGGCGAATGCACAGCCCGGTGCGAGGTCCCAGCACGGCACAGCCATGCCTAGAGCCCTGTCACGGCGGGAGGGAAGGTGCTTCGGGGCTGTTTTTAAATACAGGTTTGGGAAGTAAACACACCTCCGCTTAAAAGAGATGCCCGGTACCTGCACTGCTCGTCGCCTTGCTCCAGTTATTACTGAAACCTACGAAGTTCTAAGAGAAAGTTATATTTAAAAAAAAGCAGCAAAATTACCATTGTATAACGCGAAATCCCGAAGTGATAATCCAAAGGTTACAAAGCTACAACCCTCAGCACGACTCCAGTTACGAAGTTAGAACCCAAAGCGATACCTACAACACCAGGTTCGAAACGCAAAGCTCCAGGTCTAACCTAAAACTCCCGAGTTGCAATGCGGAATTACAGCCATAACCCATTCAGAAAGTTTCAGAACGAAAGCCGACCCCAGGAAAACCTGTTCAAAACCCCGCCGGAGCTCGGCTGCCAGCCGACCTAAAACACGCCGGAGCGCTGCAGCGGAGTCTGCCGGACGGGCTTTATTTTTCCCTCAGGTCCGTCTGTGAGTGTTAAACCGAGGAAGCCGGCGAGGGAAGGGGACGTAACCGAGAGGGGAAAAGGAAGGGGGCCCGAGACGCCCGTGGCTCCCCCCACCCCCCCCCCCAGCCCAAGCCG
>NW_009954616.1:504470-508999 GCF_000747805.2 Chaetura pelagica
AACGAAGAAAGGGAGGAAAACAAAGGAGAAAAGAAGCAGAAAGAGGAGGGGGGGAGGGGGAGGAGGGGGGAAGAAGACAAAGAAAAACACGTAAGACGGGGGGGAAAAGGATACAAAAGCGGGGGAAAAAATTCCCCACATCAAAAAGCAAAGCGAAGGGGAGAGAAAAAAAAATAAATAAAAGCGAAGTAAAACAAAGCACACAAACAAATAAATAAACCCCCAAAAAAAACCCAAACCAACAACAAAAAAAAAACACCCCACAATGAAATGCCCCAGAATCAAAAGGCAGTAGGGGGGCTGGGGGGAAGAGCAATCCCCTCAACTAATAAAAGAAATTTAAAAAGAAAAAAAAAACACACAAAAGTGATAAAAAAGCTAAGTCCCATAACATGAAAGTCCAAGGCGTTTTGGCAGAGTGGGCTGCAAAGAGAGGGTGAAAACCAAGACCAGGACTCCCGCTAAGAAAGTTGCTCCTCTGAAAACCCTCACCCTCCACAAGCAAGCCTGGAAGCCACTGCTACAATCTGCAGAACTCCTTTGCAGTGGGGTGTCCCGTGCTGGGGCCTCGTTCTGAAGGATTTTTGAGGGAGTGGGGCATGTGCCTGTGTTTACAGCTTCCCTTTAGGGTGTCCTTGGTATCTTCAGGGAGAGCTTGGTTTTGGTCAGCAGAGCAACAAATCCATGGGCTAAAGGTTCACATTTTGCAGCCACAGGCTGCATCTGTCACAGGGTGACATCTGAAATGCACCCAGAGGTGGGCAGGGGCAGGGATTTCTCAAATGCAGCTGTAATATAGGGCAGGACTGTATCTCCCTGGCAGTCTCTAAGCCTCTGACAGAAATTTGTGGGAAGACAAATAGTGAAACAGTATCTGTGCACAGCCACAACCTTCCTTGCAGAGCCCGTGGGACATAATGCACCTGAGCACACTTGTGGCTTAATGCATAGTCAGGTGCCTGTTGACTCTTGATGGGTGTTGCAGATGGTCTGAAAGATCTCATTTGTTTCTGTTTCAAAATAAAACATTGCTGAACCTATACTGTTTCCCCTATAGTTTTCCACAGGTTTGAGGATGTCTGTCGGTTGCTTGCAAGACCTTCGTTTTGCTTGTGCTGTCTCTGGCTTGCTGAATATTGTTCACAGGCTGAAAATATGATAGCAGTTAAGACATGGATTATTCAGGAGAAGAGGATTCAAAAGGTAAGGGAGAAAAATTATGCCCAACAGGAAACATAATTACAGGAAACGTAAGAAAGTGGGTGACCAAACCCAACATGGAAGTAGAGAAATAGGCTCCCACAGTTTAAAGTACATTTAAGTTGATTGAAAACATTACATTTGCTTTAAATGACCATTTTTAATGCCTTCTATACTGTTACACTTAGCCTAACTCAAGAAAACATAGAAGAACACTATCTCTCTCTGTTTATTTTATTCAAAATCAGACACTTCAAAGTTTCCCTTCAAATACTTTTACTGACTAAATTTGAGTGGCCTGCTTCCCCTGAAAAAGCTTATCACATAGTAAATGACAACACTTCTTTCCTGAGAAGTGCTCAGCCTGGTCTGCAAGGTGTGTAGACATGACGAGACATGGTGGCAGGCAGGTCTCTCTCCTGCAGGAACCATCTGGCACAGCCCCAAAGGGTCTCTGTAAGGTGGTGCCAGTCTCTGGTGTGTTTTCTTGCTCCATCACTCATTGTGGCCAGGAAGAAGAGGGTGTTTGCAGCTGTGGTGTCATGTGCATGTACATGGACATGACTACTTTGAATCTGAAACACGTCCTCTACTTCCTCCACCCCATGACTTCCCTTGCCCTGGACTGGCACCAGTGTTGTGTCACCCAATGAGTACTCAGCTAATTTATCCAAATGAAAAATTAATTTTGTGTTTTGTTGTTTTTTTTTCCTGTTGGTAGCATTATTTCTTAGGCCAACAGTTCCTCTATCACTTTCACCCAGCTGTCTCTCAAATGTGAGTGCTACCACAAAGCAGGGGGTAGCCTGAGGGGAGAAATGAAAGGCCAGAGCAGGGAGCAGTGAGAGTGGGTTGTTGTTCTGTGGGGATTTTTTTTGGCAGCAGTAACTTCTGTAAAGCTCACAAAAGAACAGGCATGACAGGAACCAAATGCTCTCAGCAGGAGCTGAGACAGGTAAAAGAATATTGGAGTAACAAGCAGCAGCCATGTGGGTCTGCTCACTATATTTTGCATTAGATTGGTTAATCCCTGGTTTTCTGACTTGAAAGGCAAAATCTGTCAGCTCTTCATGGCATGAAGATTTAGACCCCTCTGACAGGAACGAGGCAGAGAGGCAGCAGCCTGCCCCTGCAAGCTGTCATGTGCTGCACCTCAGATAGGGGAGCAGCCCCTCTGAACCTCCGTGCTCACTTTTACTGACTAAATTTGAGTGGCCTGCTTCCCCTGAAAAAGCTTATCACATAGTAAATGACAACACTTCTTTCCTGAGAAGTGCTCAGCCTGGTCTGCAAGGTGTGTAGACATGACGAGACATGGTGGCAGGCAGGTCTCTCTCCTGCAGGAACCATCTGGCACAGCCCCAAAGGGTCTCTGTAAGGTGGTGCCAGTCTCTGGTGTGTTTTCTTGCTCCATCACTCATTGTGGCCAGGAAGAAGAGGGTGTTTGCAGCTGTGGTGTCATGTGCATGTACATGGACATGACTACTTTGAATCTGAAACACGTCCTCTACTTCCTCCACCCCATGACTTCCCTTGCCCTGGACTGGCACCAGTGTTGTGTCACCCAATGAGTACTCAGCTAATTTATCCAAATGAAAAATTAATTTTGTGTTTTGTTGTTTTTTTTTCCTGTTGGTAGCATTATTTCTTAGGCCAACAGTTCCTCTATCACTTTCACCCAGCTGTCTCTCAAATGTGAGTGCTACCACAAAGCAGGGGGTAGCCTGAGGGGAGAAATGAAAGGCCAGAGCAGGGAGCAGTGAGAGTGGGTTGTTGTTCTGTGGGGATTTTTTTTGGCAGCAGTAACTTCTGTAAAGCTCACAAAAGAACAGGCATGACAGGAACCAAATGCTCTCAGCAGGAGCTGAGACAGGTAAAAGAATATTGGAGTAACAAGCAGCAGCCATGTGGGTCTGCTCACTATATTTTGCATTAGATTGGTTAATCCCTGGTTTTCTGACTTGAAAGGCAAAATCTGTCAGCTCTTCATGGCATGAAGATTTAGACCCCTCTGACAGGAACGAGGCAGAGAGGCAGCAGCCTGCCCCTGCAAGCTGTCATGTGCTGCACCTCAGATAGGGGAGCAGCCCCTCTGAACCTCCTTCCTCTCCTTCCTCTTTCTGCCCCTTCCTACGTGCCACCACAGCTGCAATAAGTCCCCTCTTGGCTGGCCAGATATTTTCCCTTCATGAAAGGCAGCACACCATGCTTTCTCCCACTGTCTTATGGGAACCTGTTTGCAATAAATGTTGTAAAATCAACCACAGACTTTTAGTCAGTCTGCACCAGACCTAAGGCTTTGGACCATATTATCTTTTAAGTATTCAAGCACTCCACTTCCACTAAGAAGCAGCCACTTAAGGAATCAGTGTAGTCAGCTATCTAGAGTAAATGTTTGAATGAGAACATTTCCTGTTCGCACTCTGGGTCCTTTAATGGAGCTTAAGATCAACGTCCTCACCATATTATCAAGGACATCGCAGTGTGGATAATGTATTTCCCTCTGCATTCTTGCTAACAGTCCAGCTCCAGCCTCCACACCTGTCTATCTGCCCCCATAGGGAGAGAACGCGGGAGGAAGCTCAGGGTGAATTTACATACACTGACTGTATTTTCAGAGGCAGCTATGGAAGGCTTTAGTTCTAACAGGGAAACAGAGGAGTGAGGGATGAACATCTTACATCTTATTGCCTGCACTTGAATAAAAAAAAATAAAATTGCAGAAGCCTCTGCTATTTTATGTTTCCTGACAGTCCTGTTGTGTACAAAGAGATTTTATACTGTGAAGGATATTGATAGTTGAAATTCTTGGGTGGCTTATGTAGCAGTGACGCAAGTACATGCAGGTAATTAGAGACACTAAGCTTTTTGTTGAAAACAGCAGCTTTAATGTCATTATTTTTCTATTAGGTGTTGCAGGGAAAGACCTTATCCTTTTTATTTTCTCAGGAGAAAGCCTGGTCTGCAGAGATCACTCCGGTAAGCGGGAGCAGGGGGTTGCTGCTTGAGTGGGTCAGCCTGAATCTGTGCAGCACAATACAGCAGGAGATTAGCTCCAGGCAAGCTCACAGTTACTGCAAGGACCTTTTCAGTTGTTTCCACCATGCAGCTAATTAAAGGCTGACAAGTTCAAGCTGGACTTGCCACACTTGCACTATTGCAGACCCAATAGCAGTGTGTTGTAACCAAAACCATCAAGCCGTCCTCCACGCTCACTGTGCGGCCAGCAGACCTTCTCCTGACCAGAGTCAGGGCGTGGTAGAAGGGCCGAAGGGACAGTGACTCAGGAGGCCACGGTGGCAGAGCTGTTCTCCCTGTATGTTCAGCAG
>NW_009954616.1:509267-518477 GCF_000747805.2 Chaetura pelagica
AGGTGAGCCCAGATTAAAATTTTTCATAAATTGCAGTAAAAAGGCCATGACTGCTGTGTTTATGAATGGAAACAAAGGTCAAGAGGCACTCAGGATGACATTAGGTAACACAAGAGTGGGAAGTGTCCCCCAACACAGCTGCCTGCAGCACTGTGGCAGCACCATGGTCCCATGGACAGCCTCCATGGGAGAGGGATCAGTACTGGGAATCAGGCTGGGTTACGGCCTCCCGCTCAACATTTATTCATGTTATGCATTATTTATCACCATGAGGTAAGTAAACTAATAAGTCATCACATAATTGGCCACAGAGATCCCTGAAAATAACACAATTACTGGCAGTGGGGAGGCTGTGACTCCCTGGCTCACAAAAAGCAAGAAAGGAACATCGCTTGACTGCTCCCTACCTTGTGCACCCAGAGGTGCAACCCAGAACTCCCCTTCCACGATTCCTCTCAGGTTTTCCATTCCAATGTGTAAGGACCTATGGTTGCATCAGAAACCTTAATTTTAAACCATATTAAGCTTTAGCTAGGCAGGAGCTGTGTGAGGTAAAGCATCCTGAAGAAATCCTGAATTCAGGATATTACTTATCCTGAAGTAATATCGTAGCAAACTGAATAAGCAGCTAAAATGGAGACCCAGACAAGAAGAGCTGAAGCACTTTTCTTGCTCAGCTGCAATGATTACTTCCCACGAAGTGATTTTAACTTCTGAACTGGCCTGGCGTACAGTCAGTGGCAACACTGAATACCAAATACTCAATGTCCAGACGAGCAAGTTTGTCAGATTTTCTAACAACTGGTAGGGTGAGCTAAGGTAATTGGAAATGCAACTAATTGAGCTCTGTTGGACATCAGTCAGAAAGAAATAATAATCAGTATGTTGTTATTTGTCTTGAAATCGAAAGCCAACTTTTAAAAAGCAAAATTAATAGTCTGTGAGGTGGAGAGAAAACAAGCATGTGGGTTACATAGAAACAAACTTTTAGAGAAAACAACTAAAAGATGTGTATCAAATTATGCACAAAAGAGTATTTTTGTGCAACACTGACACCTGAAAAAGAACATAATTGGGGAAGTTACTTCAGTGTCAGAAATGTGTTATCATTCTATCACTGGTAAATCTCACGTTGTTTTCCTTAAACCTGCAGCTACCAAGGTAAGAATGAGCTTAAGTGTCTGCCCTTAGGTTGTTCTGAGGAAAATACCATTTCTAGACCTTGTATTTTGATGGAAGAACTTGTAAATATTGAAAGCCATGTATTCTATTCTGCATTAGTGAGGCCACATCTGGAGTATTGTGTCCAGTTCTGGGCCCCTCAGTTCAAGAAGGACAGGGAACTGCTTGAGAGAGTCCAGCGCAGAGCTACAAAGATGATGAAGGGAGTGGAACATCTCCCTTATGAGGAAAGGCTGAGGGAGCTGGGTCTCTTTAGCTTGGAGAAAAGGAGACTGAGGGGTGACCTCATCAATGTTTACAAATATGTAAGGGGTGAGTGTCAGGGGGACGGAATTAGGCTTTTCTCAGTGATGACCAGTGATAGGACAAGGGGTAATGGGTGTAAATTGGAGCATAGGAGGTTCAAGGTGAATATCCCAAATTTTTTTTTTACTATGAGAGTGACAGAGCCCTGGAACAGGCTGCCCAGGGAGGTTGTGGAGTCTCCCTCACTGGAGACATTCAAAACCCACCTGGATGAATTCCTGTGTGATGTACTCTAGGTGACCCTGCTCTGGCAGGGGGGTTGGACTAGATGATCTCTCGAGGTCCCTTCCAGCCCCTAAGATTCTATGATTCTATGATTCTCCAGCATTTTTTTCAGCAAAACCTCATGATTTCTAAGTCACTGCTGTGAAGGCAAGGATTTCAATTGTTTGATTTGAAACACTGACCCCCTGGCAACAGCATCACTGTGACTCTGCAGTGACTCTTTCCAGGTCCCAAGCTGCACTTTGCAAACTGAAGACACACTATTCATGCTGATGCTGTTGTGCTTGTCATTCTGTCTTTAGGATCACACCATTATTTCAGTCATGGGACTGAGGTGAGTTAATGATCCTCTTCCCTGCTAAAAATCTGTGGTTTTCTTTCAGAATCTAGCTCAGTTTCCAAAGACCTGCTTGAATATGAGAGGAGGGAGTGATGTGTCCTGTGCTGTAAGTGAGAGGAAGTGGTGGGGTGGGAATGTCAGGTTATAATGTACCTTGCTTTTTCTGCCTATATTTCCTCCATGTTATGTTAAGGTGCATTCCAAAGATGTACTTTTACATGTCCTTTCCTATCAGCAGAGGGATCCATCTGCTTTTCCCATCCTGTCAAGGCTTGGTTACATCATGCCTGCCAAGGTGCCTAAGAAACCAGTTTCTCTGCTTTCACAGGTGTTTTAAAAAGAGAAGTATTTGTTCAAAAAGTCTTGGAAAAGTGCCCTGGTTCCTGAAAAAGTGGCAGGAGTTTCAGAAGACAGAGGTGGAAATCTTTCTGCAAGAACTCTGCCAGAAAATAGCTTTTTCCATTTCTCTGTTGGAATAAATATTTATTCATTTAACAGAGTACTTCGGAGTGGAGTGACCCTCCTTGTCTACATATAATGAATGACTATAAAAATGAATTCAGAACTGTTTGAAAGCAGGGAACATCTGTGCCTGGCTGCAGCTTGCAGATTCAGCAAAAAAGCATTCTCTATCACGTTGGATGCAGAAAAATTAAAATATTGATTGTTTCCCCACATTATCCACAAGGTGTAATTGGCTGGCTCATGGCCCTCTTTCTTGGGGGTGGAGGAGGTTGGGGGTTTCTGAGGTGTTGGAGTTTTTAAATTTTGTGATACAGCATCTGTGTGCTTCTTTGTGATTGCATAGGCCTAGCGATGTTTCCACTTCACTAGAAGTCTATGCATTGCTCACTCATTAATGTATTATTTATTTATTACTCCTGAGGCAGAGTGCTAGGAGCTTTGCATTTACAGCCTACCAAGTGACAGCTAAGGCAACCCTGCAACTATTTTTTGCCTGCCAACAGTTGCCCCACGATTAAAGCACAAGCTGAACTCCCATGGATTTCCACTAGACTGATTCTGGTCTTCTTATTTCCACCACTTTTCCACTGGCATGGCTCCAGCCTTTTGAAAAGCTCCTCATTATTCACATTAGTGTAAAAAAATGAAGAACATGTCTAAAAGACTGACAAATTCAGGCTCTGTGAGGCTCAGTGAGGAAAGCTAATTCCAACATCCAGGACCCTTCACGTTGGAGTTTTTAAATTTTGTGATACAGCATCTGTGTGCTTCTTTGTGATTGCATAGGCCTAGCGATGTTTCCACTTCACTAGAAGTCTATGCATTGCTCACTCATTAATGTATTATTTATTTATTACTCCTGAGGCAGAGTGCTAGGAGCTTTGCATTTACAGCCTACCAAGTGACAGCTAAGGCAACCCTGCAACTATTTTTTGCCTGCCAACAGTTGCCCCACGATTAAAGCACAAGCTGAACTCCCATGGATTTCCACTAGACTGATTCTGGTCTTCTTATTTCCACCACTTTTCCACTGGCATGGCTCCAGCCTTTTGAAAAGCTCCTCATTATTCACATTAGTGTAAAAAAATGAAGAACATGTCTAAAAGACTGACAAATTCAGGCTCTGTGAGGCTCAGTGAGGAAAGCTAATTCCAACATCCAGGACCCTTCACAGGGAACACAGTGTCAGCAGCCTCCTCTTATTTAAATCAAAATGGCTTCAGTTTGAATTGCACTCCTGGAAATGGCTTTATTGTTTTGCTAAGAGGAAAAAAGGGTATTCCTCAAATAACTAGATCCCAGATCAGTTGCGGCTGTAGCATTAAAATCAGTATATGAAATTCCCAGTAAACGTGAACCAGAAGCCTGCGCAGCTTAGAGAGCACTGGGATTCTGATGCTGATTTATAGGGTTATGGCAGCACCACTTGAGGAGAGGCCTGGACCCACCCTACGAGTGAGACTTGTCCCACTGAAGCGTGTGGCAGAAGTGAGCTGGGCTGCTCCCCAGCTCAGGACACTTGGCTCACCCATCTCAGGAGGCCCGTGGTACCGGTCTGGGCAGTGGGATTACCCAAACGTGAAGAATCACCCTGCTGCTGGACAGTGAGAGCTGAAACTCTCTGTGTGAGCTTTGTATTCATCTCTCCTGACCATTGCCATAAGTTATTTTTGCTACTCCACCTGTAGGTCAGATTGGAAACTGAATTGTTTTAACTTGGACCTGTTTATTTTCTATAATCATGCTCTCACTTAGGGAGGGTCCTGTGTCATAGGGAACAGATATTTCTCTTTGGTTTCAACGTTCATATAACAGTAACAGTGCAAAGTAACATATTCGACTGCAGAGGGTTTCTTAAACAGATGTGTGTGCTCTTATCTGCCCTTTTTTGCTTTCCACTTATAATTAGTCAATAGTTCTGCTATGCTTTTTCTAAGCAAAGTCCAGAGTTTTTCCCTGGGAACCAGCCTCTGCATGTCCGTGTATCCCAGTCTTTATCAATGGTGCATTTTATATGTATTTTAGCATACAAAACACAGTATGACAGCCCTAACAAAGACTGATCATAGTTCACACTAGCAGTGTAATGTTGATATTGCTGTAAATCAATAGTATAAAAATACCTTACTGTTTCTTGGTTCTATGCCAATATCTTTACTAACAGCAGTGACCTCTTTTTTTAAATTTATTTTTATTTTTCTGAACAGATTTGTCATTTTATTAAAATTTTAAAAGTTCTCATTTTAGGTAAAGGCTGAAAGGACCAAGTCAAACTCCTCCCACACTGGAGAACTGGGCAGTTACGTCATTGTTCTCTAGCAGCCTGAGCTTGTTTTCCATGTAACTTTACTGGACAGTAACACAAAATAATTTCTGTAGCTCCTTATGGACTGAATGGTTGGGGAGGAGGGGCAGTGCAGGACAGGGTCAGAACATATTCAGAGACAGCTGTTTACCAAAGGCTCAGACCTGCTGGATGGGAAATAAACCTGGGAAAAAAAAATATACTGCTATGTAATCCTACATAGCAGGAGGATTGCCTCTCAAATAATCCAGCTCTACCTTACTGCAATGATGTTTGCAGTCACAATCAAGTTTGCAAGGGAGTTCTTGGGAGAGTATGTGCAATAACAGCCACTAAAAGCTACACAATGCAAACAATATAATATTCCACCAATGCCTTCACATCCATGAAAATGGAGAAGGTGGATTACTCTCAGTTTTATCTGATTTCCAGTCTCTGTGAAGTCCACTCTAACTGCAAAGCAGAGGATGCATTGTACAGTGTGTACAGCTCTGGAGCCCTCAGCATGAGAAATACACAGATCTGTTGGAAGGGATCCAGAAAAGGGCCACCAAGATGATCAAAGGGCTGGGGCACCTCTGTTGTGAAGACAGGCTGAGAGAGTTGGGGCTGTTCACCCTGGAGAAGAGAAGGCTCCAGGGAGATGTTATAGGGGCCTTCCCGTACCAGAAAGGGGCCTACAAGAAAGCTGGGGAGGGACTTTTTACAAGGGCACAGGTTGGAATAGGTTGCCCAGGGAGGTTGTTGATGCCCCATCCCTGGAGGTGTTCAAGGCCAGGTTGGATGAGCGTTTATGCAGCCCAGCCTAGTGGTAGGGGTCCCTGCTCATGGCAGGGGGGTTGGAACCTAAGGATCTTTGTGATCCCTGCCAGCCTTAACAATCTGCTGATTCTATGATTTAAAGTAAAAAACTCCCTGATAGTCCTGGGGTTAGGTGACTGCAGTCTGTCTGGGCACACAACACAAACAAGTTATGATACAACCTGCTGTAAAATGCACAGTTCGGAGCTGTGAAAAATACACTGTTGTTCCACCATAACTCTACTCTGTGCATTGTCATTAAAACTTTTTAAATTAAAGAGCTGTTTGCCTGTGTGAGAATTGAGATTAGGTCTGTAGCCTAAGCTGTATAAGATCAGAATTCCTCCGAAGTATCTGGATATCCAACTACCATTGTAAGTGGTTACAGCAGGCATTTCACAAGTCATTCTTGTAGCTCATGGTTCTTTAGTACCTCCCCCCACACCCCTCGCCCCCGACATTGAACAGTATGTTTGAAGAATATTTTTGAGAATTTCCCATTCTGTGGCTAGAAAAGACCCAGTATGGCTTTTCTGAAGCATAGCAGCCATTACCCAGGACTTGATAAGGCTGACACAAGTTTGTCTTCTTGTTTTCAAAGCTGGAAGCATTGGCTGGGTTGGTTAGTGTAGGCATTTCTAGATGTAGTTTGTTCAGGCATTACCACTGATGGCAGCAGCTGTAGCTTCTGCCTCTAGGTCTAAGCATAAGAACAGCATTTGGCTTTCTGAGCAGAAGTCATACAGCACTCTGCAGACAGCAGAGTACCCTAGTGCAGTCAGTAGTGTTACACAGATCACAGCTGACAGACCTTTGCGACTGCACAATTCAGCAGCTGATATGGTCAGGCTCTATCCTCCTCTCCCTGGAAATCTCTCCGTAGTATTGTTTTTGATGTCTTCCCAAGCCGTGTTGCACAAACAGCTTCACCCTGCTATAGTAATACGAAATCATTACTGTAGTTCCAAGCAGACCAGTTACATTCACTCTGAGACTCAGGAGTAACATGATGTGAAATGCACCTGCATGCTTTCCATAGAAAGAGTGAATTCACCTGCACACTGTGAAAGTTTACATACAGTGCCACCAGAAAACATGCAGAATGGTATTGTTTTACATTTAGTTTAGTATTTTTGGGAAAGTCTATGAGGAACTTTAACCCAATATTTCTTTTCTTTGCTGCCTATGTCAGGCCTTAATAAAAAGTTCCAGAGATGACTAAACAAGATGGGGAATGGTTCAGGGTAGATATGGCTCTCACATCAGCCTAATATATTATGTGATTTACAGTTGCAGTAGATTAAATAGTAATCATAGCCTAGTTGACATGTTAGTGGAAATCAAAGCATATGGAGGATGCATATAATTTATTTTAACATTTGGTCTATACATAGTGTCCCAATACCACAAAATGCCTCTTCCTCTTACATTTGCATCCCCTTTCTCTGGGTACTTATCTCACACAATATATAGATACACTCACACTGCTCTGAATTATCACCTTTTTGCTAGGATATATGTGTCAGGTAGGAGTATATACACTAATGCTTGCAAAATTATTCCAAGAAATGCAGTCCTACAAGCTGAAATGTACTCTTCACGAGATTATGTGCTCCAGCACAATATTCCCTGCTATAGAATTTTTTCTAGAGATTAGATGAAATTTCTAAAAGGCAGCTGTGAAGAATATGGGGAAATCTTCTCCCACTCTCCCTTTTGGACTGTTACCTTCTTTTCTGCACATTAGAGATTGATTTCTTTCCAGAACAAGACTGGGAGACACATGCATAAATGTTTCATCTCCACATGAGGATGAGAGTAGTGTAGTTATAATACAAATCCCCTTCAAATGCAGGTAGGTGAGGGCGTACATGTAAAGAGATTTAAAATACGGATTAGTACTTCTATTAGTTTTACTTAATAAACACAGCAAGAATTCTTCTTGTACTGTACCACAAAATAGTCCAGTTGCCAGAGGACAGTAACAAAATTATACAGGTCCTTTGCTGTTGGGTTTTGCAGACAGTGTGCTTGCCTGAAAATCCTTTGAATTAACATGTAGCTTAACTTGTCCCTATTGGTGACACAGCTGAAGAGGCTCATGTGTTTTGTTTAGCCCATCATCTGTTTGGAATAAACTATTTTTGGAAATCTATTTCCGATCCAGCCACAGAGATGGCAGAGTATAAATAACTCAGCAGTTTTTTGTTGTTTTAAAGCTACCACATTTGATCTGTTGAAGCTTTTCAGAGGCCCTTAGTAATGAAGAACTAAGACTGTTGCAGTGCTGTTAGTTTTTTGGGTTTGTATTTTTGTTTTGGTTTGTTTTGGGTTGGTTTGGTTTTGTGTGTGTGTGTTTTGTCTCTTTGTATGGTTTGGTTTGGTTTGGTTTTGTGAAAACCAAGTTCTTGTGGAACTATAGTTTATTGCATAAATTCACATTGGCCTTTGGGACGTGTGGATCAGCATACCTTGCAGCAGTATGCTCTTCACACAGAGTACAATTAGACCTTTTGGTTGATAACATACCTGTGCAGTATGATTATGCAGTGAGAGGCCTTATGTCTATTTTGTGCTATTATGTACCATAAAAATGGATATTCCAGCTGATTAACTAATGAACTTTGTCTCTTGCAACCATAGCAGCTTTCAGTCTGTCTTTTTTTTTTACAGTCATTTACATTTCTTTAACATTATTAACTTGTTCCATGTTTTGTTTTAATGCATGTTCCACTTTTACAGGCACTACAGATAGGATATATAGAAGGCCTCTGCAAAAGAAGTAATTAAGGTAAAAAAAACTGTTTTCAGCATTCTGTGGGTATCAAAGAGTGGTGTTCTGGCTATCATCACACCTCATATGTATTCATTGCAGAGAACAAACCTTTATTTGAATATAGAGGAGCAAAAAGTGCCCCTTTATTAATCTGATGTACTCTAAATAACTTTGCATTTGTTACACGGATGATAAATATTTGGCAGATAAATTTATAAACATTTCCACATTTTATAGATTTATACTGTACACAGTCATTCTACACAGAGCATGCCCTTTCACAAGTATACAGACAGCTTTCCTCCAGGGACTTAATCAAAACACTTGGTCAAACATTTTGGAAGTTGGCAATCTGACACAGAGGAACATACTGAGAAGATGAGTTCACAATTGTACCAGCTGGACTTGAAATGAAAAATTCAGAACTCCAAAAGAGAGAATTTATCAAGGCACACACATGCAACCACATATATACAATAATAATGACTGTAACCTGCTTTACATGAGATCACACAGAGCAGTAAAGAAAACAAACAGAGAAAGAAACAGAGAGGTCAGGACCATTGCCAAGATCTTGTTGTAGATTAGCAGATCTGGAAGTAAACACGTATAAATGGGAATTCGACTTCAAAGTAGCTCATTACCATATATACAGTATGTACATGTTTCCTCCATTAAGAAATGGAGACTGTCAGAAATGGTTATGATTTTCTTGACTAACACACATGGGCTTTTATACACTGCAGACAGTTTGGAAAATTGTATTCTTAGTTGGTTCAGAGCAGCTGGCAATTTGAGTGAAAGTTCAGC
>NW_009954616.1:518716-628053 GCF_000747805.2 Chaetura pelagica
AGAAACTGGGAGAAGAAAATAGCTTACAAAAAAAACTAGGAAAGGATACATATTTTCCTTCTGTTGCTCCTCATTAGAAAATGTTAACAAGTTTTTAAGAAAATCAGCAACCTGACAATGCAAATCAATTACGGTGAAGGCAAAGAGCTCTACTTTCAGTACCTCATCCTGGATGCTTGACTTCTGTGCATATGCCATCACACTGCAAGGGAAACCACCCACTTAAAAAAAAAATCTAATTTTGTGTAAGGACATTGCTACATGTATTTTGAGGCCAAGTATGAGACACAATTTAGTTGCCATAATGTTATGCAGCTGATGGGAATACAGTAATTTTTGGAAAGTTTTAATTGGGATTTTAGATAAAATACTCAATAGCAAATGGCTCAAATATGCTGCCAGTTGATTCAATAGGCTTGCAAAACAAGAGGCGATTAAAAATCTTTTATATTTTTGGGAAATCTTAAATTCATATGAAAAAGCCAGGCTATAATTATTGTTTAAAATGATGGCTACATAAACACATTTGTCTCACAACAGCAATTCCAGCATGACAGTATATAGAATCATGTATTTCATATTTTTGAAGGAGAAAGATCACAATCTTAGTAAATTGTTTCATTGATTTAAACAGGGGTCAGTTTACACACACAGTACTAGTTTCCTAGGTAGGATCCTAAACCACTGGTAAGACAATAAATGCAGCCACTAGCAGCCTGGCACGTGTTTTAAAACTCTTTTTAAATTAGCTATCCTTCCTACAGCACTAATTATGCTTTCTTTTTATTGTGTTCCAAATATCAGTAAAAACTTCAGTTTCAATAGTGAAACACTGGTTAAATCACTCACCATATCTGTGGCAGGAAGAAACAGGAGAGAACTGTAAGGTTTATCCAAAAAGGTGGGAGGTTGTGTCTTGTAAGATTGGTCTTCAAATTTTAATATTCTTGTTTTTCTTCTAAACTCTGTGTTTTAATCTATGTTTACAAATTTCCAAACAGAAGATAGTATCATCTCCTGCTACTTTGAATCTGAATGGCAATTACCTACTCTAAACTGCCTATTCATGATCGCAATTAGAAACTGGCTTTCCCATAGGAAATATACATTGTTAAGCCCCTTGGAAGGAATATGCCCTTTCTTCTGTGAATCTCTTAGTTCTGTACCATGTGTGCATGTCTCCCACCAGAGGAAGCACTGAAAAGAGTGGATGTCCTGCAAAGAGGGAAGGTGAAATGCAGCAGATGCCAAAGCTTTTGAAAGAGCACTCTCCACTCTCACTGTTCTGTGTGCATGTGTTGCTATTTTCACCTGGGGTTTGCTCAAATAATAGCCACAATTACTTTATACAGCACTCGATACTGTAGAAGATCTTCGTGGATGTTAATCATTAAATGAAGGACACCCTAGTAACAGCTCTGTTTCAGACTGGTCAAAGATCACTGATAAGAACATCAGCAAACAATTGTTTAGCCATGTTACTAGAACAACAGCAGCTATGTATGCAGAAACAATGAAAAATACACAACATAGGAAGGCACAGACATTTTCTCATGCATTACATGGAAACTGAGATCCTCATGGAACATTCTGAAGGACTTCTAGTTGAATAACACAAAACATATAGCTTTTAGGATTTTAGCTGTCTGAGAGTGTTGTTTCTTCTAGTCAATGAAATGTGACTGGTGCCTTTTCATGATGTGCTGCTTCACTGTTTGGCACAGTGTGGCATGGGGGGGAACACTACAAATAAGTCAGATCTAATTTTTCAGACCATTTTAAGAGTTCCCTTACAATGATTAAAAGCTAATGGCCAGATAAGATGAAACTTGGCATCCCAACAATTTTGTACATGGGTAAGTAAAGGGTTCTGCACAACAAATGGAACAGGACGTTATTCGTGTTCAAAGCATAATGTGCAATGAATAAAGTAAGATGTTGAGTAAGTCACTGAGAATGAGAAGAGAATATGGTAAGTCTTATAGCCACCTGTGTTATAGGAAGGTTGTGTGTACATGTGTGTATACTCAAGCACACATACTTGTTTATGTATTCACCTCTTAACTGTGTAATACTTCTTTGCAATATACAGTATTATATAGCTGCAGGCTAGGATTCAAGGAAAACAGCTGATGGAAATAAAAGTAATTGAAACCTAGGCCCTGAAATCTCTCTCTTCCTGCTTTGCATTTAATTTCATTCCATTTAACTATTTTTTTCCTAACCCTCTCCCTTTGAAGGATCACTTTTTAACGGGGTAGGACAGGCCCATATTAGATTCACAAACTACTTTTATCACAAGCCAGTGGTGGACAGGCATATATCTACAAGGCAGAAATTAAGAGGTAAGAAGACACGTATTAGAGGTTAGAATATAGATAGTATTATTAGGGGGAAATGCTGGGTGACAACTCCAGCTCTAGACAACAGAGGAAACTGCAACAACACATAAGATATTGGACTCTTGCAGAATAATGTGGTTGTGACGAGTTGTGAGTGTTGTCTATTAGCAGTAAGTACCTTCACCCTGCTCTGGTCAGGACTACTGGTGAAAACTGAGTGGCAGGTGGTAGATTTCCAAGATTAGAAAATAGGAAGCTGAGCAAAAACCCCAGATCCTTAGAATCCAAGAGAAATGAGCTTAGGTGGTTAGCTGTGAAGAGAATGATGAAAGCCAGTCTGCCAGCAGTTTCTCTCTCTCACTTGCAGACTGATGTGTCTGACTATAGCTCAGAAGTGTTGATGGCCAGAGTAGGGGCAAGATCTCCACAAATTCGGTTATGTGACATTAAAATATATATTCATTAATACCCTAGGTGGAAAGGACAATACTTCTGTGTCAGGTCATCCTCATCCAAATAACTTTGTAGTTAAGTAATTTTCAGTCTTTGGTTACCGGACTGTGTACTGATCAGACGTGAGCAATGTGTTCCAGACCTTTGTCAAGTAGGGAAGATCGTTTAACCTGGAGAGCAATTACACCTTTAATTTTCCCATTTTTTTTTCTAAGTATTTTCCCCTAGTGAATGTAGCTTCTGCGTATGTTGTGGAAGGAAACTGCCAATAATTATTGCTTTATTTTTAGTTAGACAGGATGAACACCAAGGGCTAGAAAACATGGCTACATATTACAGGCCAGTGTCTTTGGAGATAATTCAGCCTACGACCAAAGAAGAAAAGTAAGTCAATCGGGCTGATTTTGTCTTTTTCCTGTTTCTGACATGTTGAGTCACTGCATCAAAGAAAGGTCTTTAATGTGGATGAAGTTGTGTATAATCACTGCATACACCTAGAGTAGGACTAAATACTGAAGGATTCTTTGCAGGAATAAGCAGAGTATTCACCAGTGCCACAAAAATAAATAAAGCAGATAACAATAATGGATCTAAAAATATTTTGCATTATGTGTTTGAAATTATCAACTTTAGAAAAAAGCTAATGTGGCTGATTTCAGCATATACACTGGTTGTAGACTGGCTGAGGGTAACTGAAGTTAAAGGAGATCTGTACTTCACATTATAAATAGGTGCTTTCTGTGTAACTCATAGGTTCTGAACTGAGTTCCAGATTTTCTGGCTAACATGTCTCTGCTAATTCTACATCACTGTCTGAGCCCTGTCTTATCTCCAAACTGCAGGCAAAAATCTGTCTTTTCATGCTTTGTTTCCTGAACTAGCAGTATTGGAAGGTACTAATTCAGGCAAACACCTAGTATTTTCCAGTAAGTAAGATGAACAACAAGGCAGGAAATGCAGAGTTAAAACAGTTTCTAAGACATGTTTTCTTCTGGAATACGATTCCCGAACATGTGTTTTCTTTCAAGACTCCAGAGGAAGTGGAGCATTTCTGTTTTCACTACTTGTGTCTTTGATCCCCTGAGTGTAAGGATCAATATTTTAATATTTTGTTTGAAATTCCAGTTCAATTTCCAGGTTATTAAACAGGAAACATGGCTTGTAGTTTGTATTAGCATGATATAACCTTATTTAGGTCAAGAGGTGCAACTGGATGTAAACATGCTTCTCTAACTAATTAAGATAATTTTAAAACTCACAATGGGGTGGAGAGCTAAAGCCCATCACACAGGCTGTCCATATGAAGGGCTGCAGAGTATGTTATATTGCTAAGAACTGGAATCAGCAGTTGTGTCTCAAGAGCAGTTATACAAATACATGGCTCCACAGTGATAGAAAACAAGGACAGAGAATAATACTTACTCCAAATGGAGCTGAGCTATATACACAGACAAGAAGATTCCCCCATATCTGCACCCATTGTAAGAGAGGGCCAGCAATGGTCATTGTGAGAGGACACCCTCTCCTTGTATCAGTTCAGCCTTCTAGATGTGTAGGCAAACCTAGATAACCTTCCTTCTGAATGTTGCTGTGAAGTAAGAAGCAAGTGAGAGCAAGAGCAGTGAGTTTTGGCTTCCTTTAAAATTGTGCCTCTGGTGAGAAAAGCAATTTGGGATGGAATCAACAGAATGGCATGAAAAGAGAGAGAGAAGAGCTTGAGTTAGCAGTCTTTGTCCTGCTTCTCTAAGATGATGAACAAAGAGTAGACTACAGGAGCCATCAGGAAGGAGGGTTAACACTTTTTCACCTGTACTGGAAGTTTTTTTAGTACACACCTTTGGAAGGGCACAGGCTAAAATCAAGCATAGAGGAAGAAGGCTTCCAGATATATCATTGATTAGCAAACCCCTACAGCACTCCAGGAAATTCACTTGCCAAGAGTCTGTACTCAGGAATCAATACAATGCATAACAAATGTAGTGTGTGCTTCCAACAAACAAGATGCTAACATGAATATATCAAACATTAATTACCTGGTTAAAAAGTAGAAACACAATGAATAAGATGCTTTCTAGAAATAGGAGACTGCTAAGTCAAGCACTATTATCAGAGAACCTACAAGGCGTAAAACTAATTATTATTTTTTTTTTCCAGTAATGAAAATGTGGTTTCTTTTGTTGACAGTTTTAAAATTTTAAAGTAGTTGACCATCATTTTTAACATTATTCTAAATGCTGTCAGTCTTCTCTGTCTTCAGGGGCCATTGTACCTTTCGTCATTGCCGTTGTTGGGATGAGCTTTACAGGAGAAAAGAACTCTAGACCTTATATCCTACTTCAATTTAGACTGAAAGGAGTTTCCAGCTAGTGGTCGGTCAGTTCAGTGGCCAAAACAAAGTAATAAGCAGTTTTTATTATTTGAGTTTGATAGCTCTGATACACAAACGTTATAAAATTCAGTTCACTATGGTGTTATCAGGGATATAAACAGACCATTAAGGGACTATTAGTGTGAGATATAAGTGAATAGACCTTTCTACTGTCCAGTATTTGTTACCTGAGGTAGTTTTGGAAGCTGCAAAAGAAGACAGAGTCACTAAAGACCAAATAACTTTTTGTTATAATGTAACATTTGGGTCTAGATCTCCATTAAGTATCTCTGTTCCAGCTTGTGGATACTATCTACCTAACCAAGTGTTTATAGCTTGAAACGGCATTCACTTCTTTTGTCTTCATGAGATAAATCTTTACTGTGCTCATACCCAAGCAACTGATTGCTCAAACAGCTTTGATGGTAGTTTGTGCAATAGTTCATATATATGTTGGGTCAGTTAGCTCACCAGACAGGCAGAGTCTAGCTTTAGGTTTTGGTTAAAATGTTTGTAAAGTTTACGGATTCTTTTCCTTCGTTCCTTTATTACATTTATATTTTCTCCCTTTTCCTAGACACTATTATTCTTTTTCCCTTTTCCTGCCTTAGAACTTCCACTCTTAATGCCGGACCATGCAAGGTCCATGTATTTGGGATTTTTGTTTGTCTTTATGAATTTCTGCTGTTGCTATATTCCACTCCATCCAGACTTAATCACATACTTATGATACAGCCAGGATTCAGAATAAGAACCAGCATTGAATTTAGTATAATTTTACATGTAATAAGATTTTAGTGTGTTAGCCTTGAACAGTATCCCCAAAAAGTTTAAGATTATTTTTCTGTTGCCTATTTCCTCCACAACAGTCAGATGGCATGAAGAGTTGGATCTGGATGTTCTTCAGAATTACATACAGAGATGGACAGAATATACTACTTTTACGTGTACAGTGCATAGCAAGACAATGTAATATTTTACCATTCCTGTTGATGTTTACTCCGAATATGTACAGAGGCTTCAGATTTCAATATAAATTGTGTAGTAGTTACAAGGAGGTGCTTATATGCTGCTAATGAATGGCACAGAGAGACAGGGCTCAAATACAATTCTAATTGGAGAGAACAGCCTTGAAATAATATTAAGGCCATGAATAGTAGCCAAAAAGATGCAAAACTTGGTGAAAAATAATTCTTCTTCCCTTACTTTAACATAGTTTACAAATTTAAAATACATGTTTATGTCAGACTTAAATATAAAATACTAAAGCTCAAAAATCTTGACTGTTTATGCCTAAAACTAAACATACTTCGTAAATTTTGTTTCTTACTGTATCATCTTTGAATTATCAACACAAAAAAATGCCCACTAGTTTTCCATACTCATGCTTTTTTGTTTGTTTGGGGTTTTGTTTGGGTTTGGTTTTAAATTAAGCCACTTTCTCATTTGTTAATGGCAGAAAACCACACCTTGGGCTAACATTTTGGTGCTATGATGAATAGCAAAGGCATTTGTTAATAACAGAAAAATGTAATTTTCAGAATCAGTAAACTAAAGAGTGAACTTTAAATGTAGTGGATTATCTTATCATGTGAACTTGAAACTGCAGATAGTTCATCAGGTAACACAAGTTGTCTTAGCACCACTGAAAGCAATGTCAGTTTCTGACATCAAATGTTCTGCCCCTCTTGTCTGCTAATTTTACAGACATATTTCTGTTTAATTTTTAACACTAAGGTTTCAAGGAGTTTTCATAGCCTTTTGCAGAGCAGTAGAACTGATGATGACTCCTCACTGTAATCCAGAACAGTCCACAGCATATGGCTTAGAAGAAACACATTTACTACTATTTACTTTCCATCCTCGCACTTAGCCTAATAAAGATGTTGCCACTCCCTGCAGCTTTGGCATGACTTCTTTCTTAATAGCCTTTCAGAGAGATATTTGAAAGTGTTAAATGGTGAGATATCTCTAGACCTATTAAAAATCAGATGAGAAAATGTTATCTAAAAAAGTGTATAAAAGTTAAAGTAATGAACATGGTTTTTATTCCAGCTTTTATTTCTTTTGAAATTATTATTATTTTTTTTTTAGATGTTTCAATTACTTTCTATTATTAAGTTATGGCCTGACTAAATGTACTATGTGGCATTATGTGGCCACATACTTTTATAATCATTCCGTGACAAAGAAAAATATATTAGAAAAGTAAACACCAAACAAACTTTTCTGAAAGCATCTTATTTTTCTTATAGTTCATTGGCCTGATTCTCTCTTTTTCATACTTAAAACAAATATTTGCATTGATTTACTCCTGGATTAAGACAAATTCATTTTTTAAAATGGTAAAAAATATTCCAGATGCCACAAGCGTGAAGAAATATTTTTTCCCCTTGAGTATTAGCAGTAAAGGCTGAAAGTGCTTATTTTGTTATTCTCTTTGCTGCTTACCCAAACACAGGGTGTACTTGGTAATCTTTACTTTAGATTGAATCTACCTAAAAAGATTTCCCAAAAAAGAGGCAGTGCCACAAATTTTTATCCCCTAAGCACAGCCATAGAAAGTATTATCAGTACTGATGCAGTGTCTAGAGTTTCCCAATTAATTCTGCATCAATACTGCTAAATCTTTGATTTACATGTCTCTATTCTTACAAAAGTTCACAATACCATGGCCAAATTTAGCATCTATTTTTAAATAATATGCCTGCTTGCATTTTAAAGATCAAATTATCAGTATGATTTTTACCTTCCTGGACATGTCACTGAGAGTGTTTTAAGAGGTAGCTCTGCAATTTGAATTTAAGTGGTTTTGAATAGCAATGTATGCAGGCAAGCAAAAGTGAAATTCAAAACTTTCATCCAGAGGTTTCTAAATCTCTGCCACTCCAAGTAACTTTTGAGTTTGATTTCTGACATCTGAGCACTCTACTAAGCACTGAGAATCTGAAGCCTTTGCATCAATAGTCAGGAGAGTTGACAGTTGTTATGAAGGAGGAAATAACTAGTAAATGGCTTTTTCCAGTTACATCAACACCTGGGTTCTCGTGTCAGGAAGCCGAAGTCCTACCAGACCTCCACATACTAGAACAGTAGAGGCAAGGAGAATAGGGATTGCTTTGGTGATACCAACAAGGGAACCAAATATTAAGTTTCCAAGTACAGCTGCTGCTTTGCATAGTGCATTCAAAAAGCCAAAGCCTGTCGACCTAGAAGAAAAAAACAGAAGAAAGTTAAGAAATGGTTTAGAGAGTAAAGCCTTTGAGACTAATCCTCAGTGGGAATGAATCAGTATAACCTTGATATCTTAAACAGAGCTTATGCCAACAATGACTCTGTACATGTCTTTATAATACAAAATCAAAGCTCAGCTGCTACAGCATGTATTGAGGCAAATTCAGTCTGCTGCCTCAGGGACCAAAATGTGAAATGAATGACTGAATAGGTAACTTTACACCTCTACAGCAGAACAAAGTATTTGCAAATGTAACTCTTAAAATGTTGGATTAGGAGACAGGAGATGGGAAATCCTTTGAGAGCTACTGGTTTGGGATTTGGGAACAAAGTCACTAGAATAAAAGAAGAATCATCTTGATATACTGCACAGAAACAGATTTCTTATGGGTGGCATACATGTTCAACCAATGTTTTTTCAAAGGGTTTATGAGACCTCCAATAAAAGTTTTTTTTCTCTTAAAGCTAAAGAGAACAGAGCCTGAAAACCCTTGCTTGGTGCAGAAGAGGTATCTGAGAAACTTTGGAGAAAAGGCAATAAATATTTTGCCAACAGAAAGTACTACCTGGGCAACTCGTGGAGTCTTTTGCACTGCAGTGGTGTGATTTTAATAGTCTGGGTTAAGTATTTTAGATGTTTCCTAACTTGCATAAATGTGTTATGCAAGGTACCATAATTTTAATCAATGGTGTTTTGACCATTGACTGTATGATTCATAGTTGCAGGAATAAATGCATTCTACCAGAAGTATCCTAACAAAAATATTTGTACAATAGTAGAATCTCTATAATTTCTCGTATGTCTTAGAAGCGAAAAAGGGAAGGACTCAGCAGAGCTCACACTGTGCTTACAATGATAAATAATAAGAATCAGGGAAATAGAAACCTTTCAGAATAAAATGTTTCTTTTTTGTTAATATGAAGTACTGCCATTAGAAGGAAAACACTTCCAGTCTAAACAGCAGGGATTAACAAAAATGCTCCCAGTCTGAGCAACTAAAAAGAGCCGTAGGCATTGTAGTGAGGTGCATAAGATAGAAGGCCAATGCTCAGATGAAGCCTGAATTCCTAGGAATTAAGTTTGAGAAACTTCTGCTGGAGCTCCTAAAGAGCAGAGAATCAACTTGAAGTAAGCAGATTTTATCCCAGCTGAGAGCAAAGGTATAAAAGCCCAGTGTTCTTCACAGAACTATTTTTTAATTTGGGTAACAGCAAACCATGGTATCAAGGGAGAAGGGACCCTCATCCTCAAACAACCACTGGACATGGCCACAGCCCAGAGTGTCACTAGTTTATCTCCTCTTCTGCCAAACCGGATGCTGGATCTCAATGGTTTCAATGAGCCAGGCCCTTTGGTGTCCTACATGCAAGTCCTATACTGAGAGAAAGGTAAATGCCTCTGTTGACGAGGACACAGAGGGGTTGAGAGCTGTTTGTGCCTTGACTATCTGACATACTGTGCTTCAGAATTATACCAGTCCTGGTACATTTAAGGACCTGCCCCAAAAGGTGAAGGTAGATCTAGTTCCTTCTGGTATATTTCTAAATCATTCTAGTTTGCTCTAATTAACACAAATTAGAGTAGAAGCTCTAAGAAGTTCTAGCTAATCCACAGAGTCAATTCCAGAATCTGAACAAGATTCAGAAGTGTGCTAAATAGAAGTAATGGTAGTTCAGCTGCAAAACTCTTAAATCAGTTAAAAGAATGCTTGCAAAACAGAATTAAGATATGGAACGGACTAGATAATGTACCTTCAAAAATAAAATTTTTTTTCTGTTACTGTTAAATCTTCATTTGTTCATGGTTGCAGACCAAAGTCAAACTTCTTTGCCTAAATCATTATGGAAGTAAAATCAGAAGAGTTGGTACTTACTTTTCCAGTGTCAGCTCTGTGTATTATATACTTTTTCTGATCCAGGACAAGACAAGAGTTAGTATCTTTTCTGGGTAATTTTAATAATAGTAAATTTATTGTTAGTTTGGTTATACGTCTCTTGCAGTTGATAGCATTGTTTCCATCTCTGTACAAATACCTGAGATTTAGCCAAGTAATTACTATCTTTCCTGAAGTAATAATAATTCCTCTTTGTGCAAAACATGACACCAATTGATGTTACTGCATGACAGTAAGTATCAGCAATATCTAAGGAAGGAAAGACAGGTCACTCTGATAGCAGAGCAGAAACCATCTTAAAACATTGTGGGGAAAAAAAAAAAAAAAAAGCAAAAAAAAAAAAAAGCAGAAGAGACTCAGATATGCCTTCTGAACATTCAAAGCCCTCATTTAAATTTATTTCTTTCCCCTAAATTTGATTCCACTCCCAGTACTTCTATGTAATACGTACTGCCAAGAGAAACGAAAAATGCTCATCCTAGAGATAACAATCTCAAAAGAGATCTCCTCTCCAGCAATGCAAACTGCTGAGGGCTCCTTAGAGTACAAGGCTGGGAGCAGGTATGGGAACTTCAAAAATGTTGCTTGTGAAGGCTTCTGACAGAGAAATACTTGCAGCAGCTCCTTGAAAATGCCTTCCTTGGAGGAGAAATGCACAAGTTAAAACGTGCTCACTTTAAGAAAGACTTTTGGAGAAATCAGTCCAAAGGAGGAGTGGCAGATGCACTGAAGGAAACGGAGAAGAGCCATCCTATTGGATGAAGCTTTCAAAGCCTGTGAGAGGAACATCAAATATCTTAACCACAGAAACATAGGTACTACAAGGGCAGATAAAGCAAAGCATCAGAAGAGTGTCTGCAGGAGGCTGACTAGCACAGAGAGAAGCTCTTGAGAGGGAAGGAGCTCGAGACTGACACCTCTTCTAGGGCCAACAAGAGTGCAGATAGGAAGGAGGAGCACAAAGACCAAAGACTGTGGTAAAATAGACTTTGTTGCAAACCAGTATAAACAAGCTAAAGACAACACAGCTAGCCTGGAACCCAGAGTTCACGTAATAGGTAACAACAGGCTGCAACTATTTAGGACAATTCAGGGAAAGAAGGAGAGGCAAGGAGTCTGAACTGTTCTAATTTCAGCCTAGTTTACATAGAGAAAATATTTCTAAAATATTTCTGGTGACTGGTTGCAATCAGCCTCTGCATGTGTAAAATAGGATTTATTCAGCTGCCAGTACTGATGCAAAGCCAAACCTGCCCCTAAATAACAGGGAAGAAAAAAAAAAATGCTCACATGAAGAAAACAGACACTTAGTCATCAACAGCCTCAACATATTCTGAAATATACCAGAACTCCCCAAGAATATATAGATCTGACGAAAGCAAATTTGTTAAGATACAGACAGGAAATCTTTGGAAAGGCAATAGCACAAAACACATGGGGAAGCTTTAGTTATATTCAGTGTTGGTTTATTCTGCCTTACAAAGGGAAGCTGCTTCACAGATGCTATTTGCTTGTATCAACTACTTACAACAGGGGTCTGAATATAATTTTCTGAGCAACCATCTGCCCTACAACACCTAACCACTAAACCATCTCCTGAAACACCATACCAACCCCTCTTTTTAATACCTCCAGGGGTGCCCACCTCCCTGGGCAACCTGTTTCAATGCCTCACCACTCTTCTGTGAAGACATTTTTCTTAATATCCAATCTAAACTTCTCCTGGCAGAACTTGATCCCATTTCCTCTTGTAGCTAGCCACTAGGGAGAAGCCAACACCCACCTCACCACAACCTCCTCTCAGGTAGTTGTAAAGAGCAATGAGGTCTCCCCTCAGCCTCTTCTTCTCCAGTCTGAACAGGCCAGCTCCCTCAGCCTCTCTCATAAGACCTGTTCTCCAGACCCCTAATCAGCTTAGTTCTTGCCCTTCTCTGCACCCTCTCCAGCACCTCGATGTCCTTCTAATACTTGGGTGCTCCAAACTGCACACAGTGCTCAAGGTGCAGCCTCACCAAGGCCGAGTAGAGGGGCAGGATCCCATCCCTGGTCCTGCTGGTCACACTATTCCTGATGCAGGCCAGGATGCTGTTGGCCTTCTTGGCACCTGGGCACACTGCTGGCTCATGTTCAGCTGTCACTCAGCATCCCCAGGTCCCTCTCTCTGCTGGGCAGCTCTCCAGCCACTCCTGCCCAAGCCTGTAGCACTGCCCAGGGTTGTTGTGGCCAAAGTGCAGGACCTGATATTTGGCCTTATTTAATCTCATGCCATTGGCCAAACCTGTCCAGATCCCTCTGCAGAGCCTCCCTGCCCTCCAGCAGATTTATAGTCACAGATAGCTTACTGTCATCTGCAAAATTCCTGAGGGTGTACTCTATCCCGTCATCCAAGTCATCAATAAAGATGTTAACCAGGAGCAGCCCCAGTACTAAGCCTTGGGAACACCACTTGTGACTGGTCACCAACTGGATTTAACTCCATTGAGCACAACTCTTTGGACTCAGCTATCCAAACAGTTTTTTTATCCAGCAAAGTGTGTGCACACCCAAGCCACAAGCAGCCAGCTTCTCTAGGAGAATGCTGTAGGAAACTTTGTCAAAGGCCTTGCTAAAGTCAAGGTAGACAACATCCACAGCCCTTTCCTCATCCCATAAGCATGCCACCCTGTCATAAAAGAAGATGAGGTTATTCAAACAGCACCTGCTCTTCATGAACCTATGCTGATTGGGGCTGATCACCTGGTTGTTCTGCAAGTACTGCATAATGGTACATCTTTTCCCTTTTTTCACATCCGGTCCTTTTTTAATGATGGAAAATGGCTTGGTGAGCACCCCTGCCAGCTCTTGCAGCACTCTTGGGTGCATCCCATCCAGATCCATAGATTTCTGCATGCCTACATGGTGTAGCAGGTCACTGACCCTCTCCTCCTGGATTGTGAGGGGATTGACCTGCTCCTGGTCCCTGTTGCCCAGCTTAGGGATCTGGATTCCCTCAACATCACTGGTCTTGTTACTAAAGACTGATGTAATCTGTGAGTAAGTCATTAAGCACCTCAGCCTTTCCCTCAATATTCATCACCATGTTTCCTCCTGCATCTAATAGGGGTTGGGGAGTCTCCCTGGTTTCTTTTGTTGTTGATATATTTATAAAAGCTTTTCTTTTTGTCCTTTACCATGGATCCCAGATTAATTTCTAGCTAGGCTTTGGACCTTATAACTCCCTCCCTGAACAGCCTCATAGCATTTTTGTAGTCCTCATGAGTGGCCTGACCCTTCCTCCAAAGGCCATAGATTCTCTTTTTCTCCCTGAGCACCAGGCAAATCTCCCTGTTCAGCCAGACTGGACTTCTATGCCACCAGCTCACCTTACAGCATGTGGGGATGGCCTGCTCCTGTGCCTTCAATACTTCCTCCTTGAAGAGCCTTGAATTTAGTTCTATTATAAGCTATATGCAGAAGATTACATTATTACAACTCAAAGTAATTTTGCAATATAATATTTCTTGTATCTGAGCAAAATTAAGGTTAATTTTTTGCACTGAAAAACAAGTTCTGCTTTGTAAAATGGGCTTATTAAATTTTTCCAATTGTAAGGGGTCATTATTAGTCTAATCCCATTAATGTTATCAAATATAAACAACAACAAGTAGTACAAAGTAAATCCATTTTTATTGTCCTTGGCTATTCCAATGACACAAAATCAACAGTGTAGCAGAATTTAAATCTTTTAAGATTTAAGCATTTTTTAAGCATATCCTTTTGCCTAAAATATGCACATCATTGGCAGGAACAGTAATCTTTTTTCAGGCTTAAGTAAAATGTTGTTGCATCCTGTAATTGAAAACTGTTGTAGTTGTTCAACCTTCTGCCTTCATATCCTTTAATTTTCATACTGTTTTTAAATGTGAATTTGTTCTGTACTAGAAGTCATAACAAAGTCATTAAGCAAACTGTTGAGCTTTAGGGATAGCAAATTCAGACTTGCTGGTTTTAAAACACCTTTCCTAGAACGGTGTTCATTATTAAAATCAGCTAAAATCTTTATTAATTCATGACTTTAATTCTACTTAATTCAAGGGAGTGAATATAGCCAGGCAGTAAATATGCTGCAATTCTCATATATATAAGAGCAAGTACAGTCTCTGTTACACTGTTTCAGGAAAGTGCTAGAGTGTATAGAAAGTCTGTGTATGATCAAAGATGTGTCAGCTCAGCATCATGAATTAATCAAGTGAAAAAAATCCAAAGGCATAAGCCATTGGTATATACACTGGTTTCTATTATCTTGATCAGTTACTGGGTGAAGCACTGTCACAAGAATGTCTTGGGTCCAGGAGGAATCTTGGAATCCTTGTTACTGGACAAGGAAACTAGGTAGCAAGAACCCCTTGACCAGCTAGAGAATGTCATTAAATCCTTCAGGCACACCAGTAAGATAATGCTGGTTAATCAATTTGGGATTGCCTTAATTTATTATTATTTTTAAATCCAGATTTTAGTGTTGATATGATAAAAATGAGGGACTATAAAAGCATCAGGTCAAAGAGAAAGCTGAATGTTAGGGAAAAGGAATTTTCTATGATGTATGTTACTTCTGTTGCTGGGAAAGCTGTGACAAAGAAAACTGCTTAACTTCCTTTCACCCAAGGCCCACATAAAAATGGCAGAAGTCCAAACAGTTAAAAATAGAGAGATTATCTCTAGATTACAAAAGCTTGTTTCCTGGTTGCCACATATGCTCCTTCTTAGACCAGGTGCTTAAGTTCCTACATAAAATACTTTTCCATTGCTAATACTCAGAACACCTAAAAAAACTTCATTGTCCTTCAGTGGACAGAGCTAGTGCTGAGCCTATACAGAAAGTCACAGAAAACTCCGAATATCACTTTTGTGGTTGTTGATTATATGCAATGTCTACCCAAACAGAGTTCCTGAATGTGCTATGAACAATTTTCTAATGTCCAGACATTTTCAGATCTTTAAAAAAAAAAAATAATAGAAAGATGTATATCACAGCCTGGCAAGTTATAGCACCCAGTGTGCAAAACTGTGGAGTTTGCCCTTCTACCTTGGACTACTGCCTAGGGCATTGCATAGGTTCAGCATATCATGCCTTAAAAATATTAATATGAAATTTCAGCAAAGCGCAGCTGAAGCACATCCACAGGATGGCAGTAGAAAATAGCTGTCAGGACGTCTGCCGGTGACTGCTGTTATGACTCAAAGGAGTAGAAAACAACTCTTCTCACAGCCACAACAATACAAAGCTGGACTTAAGATACCTTGTCAATAATGCTTATTACTCTGGAGATAGATGCTCTGGGCTCAGGAAGAGAAAAAGATAAATACCATGAAACAGGATGAGAGAGAGTGGCCTGAAACTGTGACGGAGGAGGTTTAGACTGGATTTTAGAAAGAATTTCTTGACCAAAAGAGTGGCTGGACACTGGAACAGGCTGCCCAGGGAGGTGGTGGAGTCACTATCCCTGGAAATGTTTAAAAGAAATACGGATGTAGTGCTTAGTGACACGATTTAAGCACTGAACTCAAGATAGATTGCTTATTTCTTAATTATGACCAAACCCTTACAATACTTTTTTTCAGAGGTATTAGTAAAGGCAGAACAGAATTACTTCATTTTAGAGCACACCTAAATTCCTAAATATTCCTGGCCAAGATTTAAACCCAGATGTCTGGCAGCTCTGGTAAAACTGATTAGTTGTTGGTTATTTGATGCAATCTGACCTTGATTTACTCCACGGGAGATGACCTACTTCTTTCCCACTTTCTGTTTAGGTTTGCAATACTTGTGTCCACTCCTTGATGAGCTTATAATGTTGGTGCTTCTCAGATTAGCTCAAAAGATGACATTTATTATTTATGTGGAAGTAACAACTGAATTTTAAACTCATAAAATCTCCTAAATGTTACTTCTTCAGAGAATTTTAACCCTTTCCATTCATATCATATTACAGGCAGAGCTAGGAAACTGTGCAATGTTATTGCAAGTGCCTTGGGCACACACATTACAACACAAGCTATAATCACCTCATGATGCATTTTTTTTTCCCCCACATCATTGTGCCAATACACAGAACAAAGAGACGTTGAGGATAAAATGTAAACGTAGTGAAGAAAACTGGATTTCCCTCATCTACCACAGAAGTTGGAAGGTGCACTATGAATAAGGTTGAGGACTGCAAGATAAGAAAACAGTCTTATGGTTAAGGTAGTTCTGTGCTGTCAGGAGAAAGAATACAATCCCTTTCCCGGCCACAGAATTTGTATATGATGCAAGCAAGTAACTTCAAATTAAATAAATTATCATTACGTATGCATTTCACACTTCCTGGGTGCTCAGTTTAACACCTTCAGGTTTGTGTTGCTGAAGTGCTGAGCACTTATAGCTGCAGTGGAATTTATACTTTGAGCCCGTTTCTTCTTCTAAAATGCTGAGTAACCGGGATTGTACCACGTGTGTCAAATTGAGCACTTAAAATAATTTTTCACAAATCCTTCTCCCTCCATGCTTCAGGTTCTATGTCACATCCTTTCAAAGCAGTGTTTGGAAAATATGGAAAGTTTATGAAAGAGTAGGAAAGTACTCTAGGAGCACCCAAAAATGTTCGCAAGACATTTTAAGAATCACAGAACTACAGAATCATCCTGGTTGGAAGGGACCTTGAAGATAATCAAGTCCAACCAAAGCTGAAATCTACACATTCAGTGCTTAAATCACGTCGCTAAGCACCACACCTGTATTTCTTTTAAACACTTCCAGGGATGGTGACTCCACCACCTCCCTGGGCAGCCTATTCCAGTATCCAGCCACTCTTTCAGTAAAGAAATTATTTCCAATATCCAGTCTAAACCTCCCCTGGTGCAGCTTCAGGCCATTTCCTCTGGTCCTGTCATTATTCACTTGAGAAAAGAGGCCAGCTCCCACTTCCCTACAGCCTCCTTTCAGGCAGTTGTAGAGGGCAATGAGGTCTCCTCTCAGCCTTCTCTTCTTCAAACTAAACAGTCCCAGTACCCTCAGCTGCTCCTCACAGGGCTTGTTCTCCAGACCTTTCACCAGCTTCATAGCTCTTCTCTGGATTCGCTCCAGCACCTCAGTGTCCTTGTAGTGAGGGGCCCAGAACTGGACACAGCACAGGTCTCGGTCCCTCAGTCCAGTCTGTCCAGGTCTCTCTGCAGAGCCTTCCTACACTCAAGCAAGTCAACACTTCTGCCCAGCTTAGTCTCATCTGCAAACTTACAACTTACTTTGGAAGCATTCCATCCCCTCATCTAGGTCATTAATAAAGATACTGAACAAGACTGGCCTCAAAGCTGAGCCCTGGGGGACACCACTGGTGACCAGCCACCAGCTGGATCCATCTCCACTCACTACAACTCTGGGCTCAGCCAGTTTTTAACCCAGCAGAGAGTGCACCTGTCTATGCCATGAGCCACCAGCTTCTCCAGGAGATGCTGTGGGAGATGGTGTCAAAGGCCTTTCCAAAGTCCAGAAGGACAACATCCACAGCTCTTCCCTCATCCACCAGGTGGGTGACCTGATCATAGCAGGAGATCAGGTTGGTCAAGCAGGACCTGCCTTTCCTGAACCCCTGCTGGCTGGGCCGGGTTCCATGTCTGTCCTGCACCTGCCATGCGAGCACACTCAAGATGAGTCTCTCCATGATTTTGATGGTACTGAGGTCAGGCTGACAGGCCTGTAGTTCCCAGGATCCTTCTTCAGGCCCTCCTTGTAGATGGGCATCACATTGGCAAACCTCCAGTCATCTGGGACTGTTGGTAGATGATGGAGACAAGCTTGGCAATCTCCTCAGCTAGCTCTCAGTACCCTTGGGTGAATCCCATCTTGCCCCATACACTTTTGAGTGTCCAGGTGCTGCAGCAGGTCTCTGACTGCATCCTCATGGATTGTGGGGGGTTGTTCTGCTCTCCATTTCTATATTCCAGCTCAGGAGGCTGAATATCCTGAGGGCAGCTGGTCTGACTATTAAAGATGGAGGCAAAGAAGGCATAAAGTACATCAGCCTTTTCTTCATTCCTGGTTGCCATGTTCCCCTTCTCATCCAATAAGGGATGAAGATTCTCCCTGGTTCTTTTTTTGCTGTTATTGTATTTGTGAAACATTTTTATATTGTCCTTTATGGCAGCAGTCAGATTGAGCTCCAGCTGGGCTTTTACCCTTCTCATTTTCTCTCTGTAGGTCCTCACAAGCTCCCTGTACTCATCTGAAGTTTCCTGCCCTTCCTTCCAAAGGTGATAGACTCTCTTTTTCTCCTTGAGTCCTAGCAAAAGCTCCTTCTTCAGCCAGGCTTGTCGTCTTCCCTGACAGTTTGTTTTACAACACAGGGGGACAGATGCTCCTGAGCTTTTAAGATTTCCTTCTTGAAGACCATCCAGCCTTTCTGAGCCCCTTTGCCCCTCAGGACTGATTCCCAAGGGACTCTTTCAACCAGTGTTCTAAACAGGCTGAAGTCTGCCCTCTGGAAGTCATAGAATCATAGAATCATGGAACTATTAAGGTTGGAAAAGACCTTTGGGATCAGCAAGTCCAACCATCATCCCTAGTCTACAAAGTTCTCCCCTAAACCACATCCACCAACACAACATCCAAACAACCCTTAAACACATCCAGGGATGGTGACTCAACGACCTCCCTGGGCAGCCTATTCCAGTGTCTGACCACTCTTTCTCTGAAAATTATTTCCAGGGCCATGGAATAGATTGGTTTGGCCTTCAAGAGAGTCACAACCAACCAAAGACTTTTCAGAACCTACTAACTAGTGCAGAATAGCACAGGCTATTAAGAAGATAAGGCAAGAGACAAGAAAAAAAGACAAGATATAGGATAAGTCAAGTTTTTCACATTGTGGACCTGGGTCAGCTTACTTGCTTATTGAAAATCAGCTAGTTCATAGCTAGTCATCATGAGTGTTCCTTAAAACTTCTGTGTTGGAAAGAAAAAAAACATTAAAAATATGAAATTATTGTTTGTTACCACCATGTCTGTCATGTTGATGACAGAAACCTATCTATTGCTAGCATTAGTAACGTACGTTCACCTTTTAACACAACTTCATCAGCTACCTGAAAACCATTTGAAATCTACCAAGCTTTTAACATGTTTAATTTTAGCAGCTGTGCGAATCAACTGAGAAGTTATAAAGAACACGCAGGTAAAAGCTACGCTATGATGGCTTAAAATTTGAAAGTAATAATAAAGAATATAAGACAAACTACTTACTTAACTCAAATCCAAGCATTTGTAAATTAAAATGTAAATAGCTAGATGAGTGTGAATGCATTACAGAATCCAAATCTGTTAAGATTTTAAAGCAAAATTACTCTGCCCTGCAGACAGCTGATGAAGAGGAAACTGATATATATGCAGTGTATCATATACACTGCACTTTTCCAAATTGCTCACCACACCCCTACCTGGCAATAAGCCAGGGTGATCCCTAAATAACGTAAAGTATGATTTATGAAACACCTTTTGTATTACACTGTATGACACTGGCAAAGCCCCAGCAGTTGGGCAAATGGCTGGTCTCCAAGAGGAGTTTTGCAGGAGGAAAAGGAGGGGCTGCCCAGCCTGGTCTCCTGTGCATAGTAGTGTAAACTGGCCTCGTTACATGCACTTTTCTTCCAGCCCAACCTCCAGCTGCACTGTGCTGCCGGTCTGTGGTCATTTTAGTGTTCAGGAGTAAGAGAAAAATATATATTGGAATAGTAAAATAGTGGCAAAGTGAGCAAAGTTGCTGTACCTAGGTTGCCTTTTGAGGGGAAACTGAAAGCCAGTTTCAGGACCAGATTCAGTCTGCATGTAGATTTGAAGTGAAAGAGGAGATAATCTTAAACACCAAGGACCTCACATGCGAAAACAGATCAGGCAGCTTCCTGTACCACAACAGCCTGGAAAGGCTCTTCAGCCCTACAGATACTTGCAGAAGCTAGAAATTCCCACGAAGTATGGCAAGTCATGCTAGGCTCAGAGGAACCTTAGATGGAAAGACAGGACGATCAGAGGTGGGCAATGGCAGCTGTTAAAATGCAGCTGGCCTGTATAAAAATAGTATCAGAGTAAAAATTATTGGAAGCAAGTTATTTGAGTTCCTGTGGGTATTCATTTTCAAATAATTCTTTTGAAACCTGAAGAAGCTTTGCCCCAGTCTAAAAAATAACATGTTTAGGAAGTTAATTCTAGAACTGCTAGTTTCCTTATAATCCAGCTGGCAAAAACTGGCAGTGATCCACCACTTCCAGATCTTTTGGGAAAAAATCTCATCTACAGTATGTATCAGCCATGGCACCTGTAGATTTGGTCTATCAGACTTCTTATATCAATAAGATGAAGTTATTACTGAAGTTATTACTGAAGTTATTACTAAAATAACTGAGTTATTACTAAAATCCCCCAAGCTGCAAATAAATTTCTGAGATAGAATTCCCAACTGCTATTATTGCACACACAAGCTCTTTAAAAAGAAAAATTAGGAAGAATTTGCTGCAATCCCAAAGCTAGCAGAAACTATTAAAAAAATAACAGGGAGCTACTAGATGCCCTAGAACAGTATCAGTTACCTTCTTCTTATCACTTCTAGTAATTATGATAATTTTGGTTTCCACTAACATTAGTAACTTTTCCAATTATTTTGCTTCAATAGAAGAAAATATTTGTGGCTGCTACAATCAGGAATAGTAAAAAGATACTTTTTTTCCTAAAGGATATGTATTACAAATATTCTTACCAGAAGAGCAATTTGCTGAAGTGTAAAAAAAAACAAAACAAAAAACCCCCCCAAAACCCCACAAAAAATAACCAACCAAACAAACCAAAATAAACCAAACCAAAACAAAACCCCACCTCTTAATATTAAAGCTTAGTCCTTTGGATTTATAAGTAGCCTAGTATGGTTATTCAATACATTCACAACAATGGATATTTCTTGTATGAAGAAGCATATATTTTTAAAAGGCCAGTGAAAGGAAAAACAGAGAAGCCCATCTACAGTCTTCACCTCCTGGTGAACAATACTAGAGGCAGCAACACCTCTGTCCACAAACTTTAACTTGCCAGCAGGCATCACTCATTTATAAACTGTAAATAGTTTTTTGCCATTTTGAAACTTCTCATGAATGACATAATTAATAGAACTGTGACAGAAGAAAGGGCACACTGTCCCTTAGCATGAATCCGGGCAATTTTATACACAATCTGTTTAAGGAGAGGAGGGGAGAGCGGGAAAATATCCCAGTCTATTCAAGAAAATGCAGCTTTTAAAATTTTACACTTGTCATTGAACAGAGCATGACTCAACTGTTTTTCTTCCAGTTTGTTAAGTGACATAAAAACAGCATTGAAAAGTATGCTGTTTCTGAAAAAAACCCGTGTCATCTAGCAACAATATTAGCAGGACATGTAAATTGTTGTGAGCTTTCTTGCAAGAGCCCTGAAGGGTCAGGAGCAGTGACTGAGACATTTTTGTGTCTGCTTAATTCTGAGTTTGTACACTCCTAGGGACCCTGCACAAGAACTTGTGGGAGCAAACTGATTAACAGCTCAGCATGGTTCAAGCCCACAGTCTCTTCCAGAAGATGCTGTTTGGCTCCAGACAGTGATTTTTATTATCATCCCCACCATTTTAGAGCCCACAGACAAATGCATCTATATTGCTATTTTGGACCAACTACTGCTGTCACAGCCAGTAGCACTAGGGGAAACCCAGAAATATTCTATTACTGTTTTCAGAAATATTACTCATTAGCTGTGTAAGAGTAAGACTAGCAGTTAAACCTTATTTTTAATATTAAACTACATTTGTGGCATTTTCCTGCGTAGGTAATATTTGGTGCAAAATACACACCAAATAGTTAAAAAAAATAGATCTGTTTTTTCCCTTTGCTATTCAAGACAAACTATTCATTCAGCCCACTCAGAACTCTGCTACCTCCTTTAAAAAAAAAAACCATTTCTATTTATCAGTCCTGCTGGTGCACACGGTCAGAGAGCTTAGACAAAGTGCGTCTACACATACCTTCTGTCTGTAGGATACAACTCCACAGTAATGACATCTAGAGAATTCCATGCTGAGATGGTGAGGCCATTGTAGAGGCACAGCATACCTATCATCATAGATTCACTGGTTCCAAACCACAGGAAAAAACAGCTGATCCCAGAGAGAACCATGGAACCACCTAGGTATAAGACAGGTAAAATGAGCACAAAGTAGAGCTGTATTTAAAGAATGGTCTTTATTTTGTCTAGTGCTTCTATACACACATTGTGGCCAAATAACTGACTCATATATTTGAGTTAAAAACTTAATGGTTTCACACTGCTGGTGAGACCAGTCAGGCAAACCAATGTTGTAGGTAGTTCAGAGAAAAAAACCCATAACTCCTCAAATATTAGGATATATTCTAAAGTATTAAGGTGTAATCCTCTCTGAACACCCAGAGGGAGCTACCCGGGAAAAACTACCCCCATTCTTCCTTGCTCATAATCTTCTGCAATCACATTAAACTCATTCATATATTGTAGAAATAAAAACAGTGAGTGGGAATTGCATTTATATAGAGATACTCTCCTAGAAGTGAACACAATGAAATAGTGCATAGTTATTTAAGTAAATTGAAAACACATTTGTCATTGCAGATAATCCACAGGAAAGATCTTTCAACTGTATTACTTTGCGAAAGAGATAACAGGCAAAGGACTGCTGACTCTTGTGAGACGATGGTCTACTAGCTGAAGGCCACCTGTGCACAACTTGCTTTCCTTTCAGCTGCGGCAAAGACAAGCCAATGGTCAGAACTCTCCAAAATCTCATTCCAAATGCCTAAGTAGTGGTCTTGTAATAGCATTTTGGAAGATCAATGGCTGATAACATGGCATAACAAAAATAGTTTATTTTTAAATTGTGGGCTTTTTAAAATGGCATTTATGAAGACACATAATTAAATATCTGCAGCAGGAAGTTTTTGCATCTCACTGAACCAAATTACTTAAAAGAGAACATGTTACTCTATTGGGAGACCTTTAGGTTTCAGTGTTGTTTGCTGTTTTAAAGTGAAGGTCCTACCCAGCATTGTCAACCGTCCAATTCTGTCCATCAGGAGAGCAGACACAATATTCCCTGGTAAGACTGCCAAAGTTCCCAGGAAATTAACAAAGTAAATCCAGTAGGCACTGTAGTCATCATCAAAAGAAATTTGGCAACCTGTCCTGATGATGGAAAATGTGCAATTTATCAATTCACAGTCAACAAACTTATATTGTTCAAGATCTGTGGAAAGAAGAAAAATAAGCATTTAATCTAACAGCCAACTCAATGTGCAGCTTTTGATTAAAAACATTTCAAGTTTAGGCAATGCTAATGGCAACTTGGAGCTTATCTTAACAGAAAAAATACACCAATCTCATGAAAAAGAGCAACTAAGGCTTGGAATTAGGCAAGTGGTATTACTGTATTTCAGCTTGGACTGTATTTGGTAAAGGTCTTTCAGCACCAATCGGCCTTGCATAAAAAACCTTGGATATCTGTAAGTTTCTAGCAATCCGTCTCGCACATCAGACAGCCAATGATGATCTGTTTGTTTTGACTTGCTTTAAAGCCAAATGTTCCTATAGAAGTCAGATCAAACCAATTTTCATTTCTGAGAAGGCCTTATGGTTTTCTGCTTGAACACAGATGAGTTACTTCTACGTGCAGCTATTCAGGACATTCTCCTTTCAATAATATTCTGGAGATCTGTCCCTATACTTCCACTTCTTTCTGTTTCTTCTGTAGATCTTAAAACACTCAAGAATTAAGAATATCTTTTTTTTTAGACAAAGAAAGCTGGGTGTTGCTTGCTCTGAAACTTAACTTTATGACTACTATGATTGCTGGAGTTACATGACAGTGTTAAGAACTGCCTCATCTTTTCAACAGTCTTTTTTAGCCACATTTTACTTTCAGTTACATTTCATTGAATTAAAAAAAAAACACCCCAAAAGTCCTCTGTTTGAACATATACATTCCTGTTTTTGTTAGAATACTAAGAAGAGTGGGAATGATTATAGATGAAGCAGTTTGAATTCTGAACACCAAATTCAAAGCAAGCACAATGAACAAACTCTTTCACCATTCCAATTTAGACTAAATAAAAATACACTAGATAAATCTACCAATAAGGCAGTCAATATATTTTATTCTCCACAGACTGAATCTCTTTAGAGATTATTAACATCAAATATCAGAGTCAGTATTATGCCTGCAGTATCTCTAGCGCAGGTGTGTTCCTTTTACTTTTCTGATATAATATTAGAGTGCCAGTTGTTATTTATAACTTTTCATTCCCTATGAGAGTGCTTCTCATGCCTTATTAGAGTTTAAAAAAAAAAACAAACCATGACGAGAACATGCAGCTGAACAATGAATGTTCAGGTGTTTTTTTCTCATAATACCTGTGTTGTTGAAGGAGGTATTCACAAAAGTACAGTTCCTGAAGTAGGTGTTCAGGGAAGTAATGTCTTCAAACACACAGTTCTTAAAAAGTGAATCTTCAAAGGTTACTGATTTAAACTTCATCATAACAAATCTGCCCAATACAAAAAATTTCTGTCAGTCTACCTTCACATGCTAGAAAGAGCAGCAGATCAAGCTGATGCAACTATACAGCTCTAAAAAATTTCAGCCTCAGAAGAGTGATTCCTTAAAGGGAAGCTGGGATTGCCTGGGGGATCCTGACACAGAAACCACCAGCACATGTCCATCTCTCCACATGTTCCACAAGTCAGAATGAAATCAAGAAGAGAAATAAACTCCCATTAAAAAGTATCCAAACCATCTATCATCAGCTAATGGAGAAAAATACTAGCTTATTAAGGCATGCTTTTGAACATGCATTTGTTTATTCAAGCCAAGTCAGGATATTAGTAAATCTCTAAACCTGTCATTGATGTATTGTCCACTGCTGTGAATCTGATTTTCCAGTGTGAAGTTGAAAACGAAATGTGAGACCTCCTCATTGTGGAAATGTTTCACTCGGGATGCATACTCGTCTGACTGCAGATGTTTAATGACATCAGGAAACCAGACAGATAAGCCATAGTAGCTGTGAAAACAGAAAAAACTCTGTCACCAATGTCACTTGTTCAGAAATCTCTGAGAGGTCAGGACAAGCAACTCCCTCAGCCCTTTAAGTGTTGGAGCAGTTGCTCCTTCATAATAAAATCCTCCACGAAATAAAAATATTGAAAGTTGCTGACCTCAGAAGAAGCCACTTTTCCTGAGCAGATACTACTGATGAGTCAGGCTTGCAACCAAGAACCAACTAGGCAGTGAATATCACATTTTGTGGAAACATACCGAAAAACCTTTCCAAATAAACAGGATAATCACAGTGACAGAGATTGCATGCAGAATATCCTTCTGTCTCTCTATGGAAAAGACTTAAGATTTTAATCACTCTTACCCAAAAGACAGAGTGAACCATACAGCAGTAAGTTTGATTGTGTTATCCTTCACTGGGTAGTTGAAGCATCTCATAAATGTCAACCAAATCTGTAAATAATTAGGAAATACATTTATTTTAAATCTTCGTATGAAAAATTTTGTTACATGATAGAATATTGCTCAAAACCCCATCCAATCTGACTTTGAATGCTTAGAGGGATCAGACATCCACAACTGCCTCCCTGTGCAACCTGTTCCAGTGTCTCACCACCCTCACAGGAAAAAAATTTCTTCCTAATGTTTAACCTAAATCTACTCTCTTCCAGTTTGAATCCGTTCTCCCTTGTCCTGTCACTACCTGGTCTTGTAAAAAGCTCCTCCCCAGCTTTCCTGTAGGTTCCTTCAGGTACTGGAAGGCCACTATAAGGTCTCCCCAGAGCCTTTTCCTCTCTAGGCTGAACAACCCCAGCTCTCTAAGCCTGTCTCATAGGAGAGCTGCTCCAGCCTTCGGATCATCTTTGTGGCCCTCCCCTAGACTCACTCCTAGAGCTCCATGTCTTTCTTATGTTGGGGGATTCAGAACTGGGCACAATACTACAGGTGGGGTGTCACCAGAGCCGAGCAGAGGGGCAGAATCACCTCTCTTGACCTGCTCACCACCCTTCTTTTTTGATGCAGCCCAGGTTACAGTTGGCTTTTTGGGATGCAAGCACAGAACGCTGGCTCATATAAAAATTTTTATACAATATTGTGTACTGTGTCCATTAATTCACCCCTGTTCTCACCACCTCAAGCTTTCCTAATCTCTAGACAGCTTCATTTCACTCTCTCAGATAAATGAGAGATCTTGTCAGAAATGTTTTATTCTCACTTCCCAGTCCAACACTACTTCAAATTTAGATAAACAAGATTCCACAATTCAACAGGGACCAACTCATCATCTGACCTATCATGACCCACCATAGCTAGAAGTTGGTACTTTGACTATATGAGGAAAAGCTAGGATTATCCCCAGGTCAGAGATGCTACAGTAGAGCTGACTGAGGACAATGTTCTCCCTTATGTCAAGCTGATTTCCTCCTTTTGAAGTGAAGAGGCAGTTTGTCCTAGGAAGTTTCAGCACACAGCATGCAACAAGAAAGATGCTCTGACCCAGTGGCTAGTTCAGTGAGATAATAAGGATGTGAGACAACCAAACCTCAACTCCTTTAAAGCTGGTTTAGTAACAAGGCCAAAGCACAAATGTTTCAATATTCAACTGCTCCACTTGTTGACAAGTAATTAAAAAAGCAGATACTCTGTCAATTCATTTTTTCTTTTCATTGGGAAAATGCTGTTTTTCCAAGCAAATCTATTTAATGACAAACCTTGTTTTACAACACTTCATCATAGCTCTGGAGAGCTTTAGGAAGCCAGATTTTTTACTCCTGTAGTAAGCTATTTTTTGCATTTTGGAGATGTTTTTCAAAATTAATGAGATTTTTCTCAGTTTTCATTACCAGGTTCAAAAGTACTGTATAACTTTGGTTTTGCAAGCAAGCAAGAATGTATACAGAGCACAGTCCCAGTGATCTTGATTAAATTATCTGAAATGGTTCATACATAGTTGTCTGGTAAAACAATTGACATGCCTAAAATACATGCAGATATGATGCCATATACATTTACACAATTTATTAATGACTTTACCATTTGTAAATAACACAGCCACCTCAGGTTCCTGCTGATAATTGTTCATCTCATCATGTGTCACCTCTTCCCATAGGAATATATTGATGTACATTCCCAGTACTTTCATACTGTGTTGATTTGGAATGCAACTATGTAACTACTAGCCTTCACTTGTGTGAGGACCAATGCAGCATTTTCCTTCTCAGAAGCTGGGACCAAACTCTATGATTCACTTGCACTTTTTCTGGTTCAGTAACCCAGAACCTCACACTGCTTCCTGAATCTCCCTGTTGCATGGAAATCTAGTATTACATGAGCTAAATCGTCCCATTTCTGAAGGCTAATTGAAAAAAGATGAATGGCAATTACAGAACAAACAGAAATGTTGTTACTTACACCATACAGCTCTGTGCGAACTCTAACAAAACACCTCCTGTACCACGTTCCTGTATCACTCTCTATTTCTATGAGCTCATCAATCTGCTTTGGAGTTTTGATTCTGTTAACCTAAAACAAAAAACAGAACAGCAAATATTTGCAATTTCTTGAATCATTAACTGGCTGTCAGAGAAGGCTTTTATAAACCCCGTATACTAAAAATTAGCAGATATAAAACCTATGTTTATACCAGAAATGTTTTAGAAATGTAAAGGACATTATAGTAGCACACGATACTGCCAAAGTTCATTGTGGATGCAACTGTATTGGAAAAGCTCTAATTTTAAAGCATGCAGAAAATCCATTCCTTTTGAATGAATTAAGCTGTTAATGCCAGGTTCTGCTAGAGTGTTGTAATATATAGCCCTAATATCACAAAGGATAAAATGTTACTTAAACTCTCAGCCACGTCTAGAGGTTGATATCAAGTGGTTTCTGACTTGATGTCACAATATTGATGAAAGTACATTGATTAAAGATAGCAACAAAACCAGAAATATTTGAAATTCTGAGAATTAATAGCTGAATAACATGTTTCTCCTGTTCTGATTTCTAGTAGTGCTAGATAGGGAACTCTCTTTGTCTTTTGGATCTCAATTTTAACTATCCTTTTTAATGAAGAGAGAAAAAAGTTCAGTGAAATGATCTGGATCTGCTTATTATTGCTGTTATGAGGAAACACCTACTTCATCCAAAGTGAAAAGAGAAAAACAGGTATCAGGGAAAATTACATAATCACCATTGATAGAGATTGTGATGTTGCCTACAATACTGATTTTTGCTTGGACTCTCCTGTGCAGCAGAACAAGAATATGTTATATGGTCTTTTCAGATGCAGGACCTGACAAACCATGGTATGGTTTTTGGTCTCGGCTCCTGCTCTATTCCCAGGTCCATAGTGGTATCTCAAGAGCCAGTGTATTTATCCACAGTTCATATAAAAAGAAGACAAATAAAGAATGGAAAGAAAAGAAATAAAAGAGGAAAGGGACTGACTTCTTAAGGAGGGAGAGAGCCACAGACTCAGTGTTCACTGTTTGGCTACAGTTTCTGAAGTCAGCAATAGCTTGTATTTCTTCTTAAGAGAAGAATGAGAACATCACCACCCACAGATGGATCATAGAGGATAACAGGACATCAGGGAATAGCAGTGTTGGTAAAGCTCTAGTTTAAGCCCACTGCTTTAACAGATGTACACTGTTCAAGATGCACCAGCAGCCTCATCCAGTGAAGATGAAAAAACAAAAGCCCACCAAGCAGTTTTATCTTTAATTACCATAATTCCTGGAATACTACAGCTCACTGTCTTGCCAAACCTTGACTATATCAAAAGCCTGTACCCTCTCGGCCTGCCTCTTTCTAATAGCAATAATCTCATCTGCATCATTCCATTGATTTTAAGCTTTTATGAAACATGTTATACAAACACTGAATTGAGTCCTCCAAAACCCCTCTGGGCAGAAAGGGCATGCCTTTTGAATCACACTGTATAAGCCAGTACCACTCTCACAGGCTCAGGACCAGCCTCTTCACCGTCCTGGAAATGTGTATATCCTAGGACTGTATGTGATTGGCAACAAAAGACCCTGGCCTTGATGGTTCTTTAGCATAAGAAAAGTCCTATTGTATCAGGCCAACGGTCCATCTGGACCATGCAAATTTAGCTGTCAGTATAGGATGGATGAAAGAAAACAATAAAGAATACCTATTTTAATGAAAATAGATCCTCTGTTTAAAAGCAACAGCTAGTAATATGCAATATTTAAAATTTTTAAAAATCAAGATATGCTGCAAAGGGAATTGTCTGCAGAAAAAAAATAATATTAAAAAATTAATACATGTCAATGAAAAAGAGGAATGACTTTTAATTTTAGGGATACTAAGATTTATCTTTGAGGTAGTTCAGCATGGATATAAACGTTTAACTTGCGCAGTCCCATCAACTACTATTTTACTTACTGCTTACTTGCTGTCATCTCTGTTAGTGTCACTGTTCTCAGGAGAAGTTTTCAAAAGTATTATGAGCTACCAGCTCCACATACATTTACTAGAATACATCCATTCTGGAGTTTTTAACTTTAAAAATAACTGTGCACCAGCTGATGTCTTCTCTGTTATAAAGGTTAAAAGATAAAACCCTCAATAACACAAATAACATAAATAAATATGACTTGTGAAAAAGACTTCTAGGAAAAGATGACATCAGTATAATTAGGAAACACATAAAAGGAAAGCACACTAAAACCATAGAAGTAATGGAGAAAAAGTTAGAAAAAAAGGCAGGCAGAAAACATCATTTCTAAATGTGATGTAACTAGTGAAATTAAGTAGAGTAAAATACATCATAGAATACATATGTCATAGAATGATGCTGGATGAAGCAAGGGGGTTTAGGAAAACTATGTGCATCAATTGCTGAGGCAAAATTCCACAACATCCAGGACTAATTTGTACTTTTAAGAAGAGATACTAGAAGGATATTCCAAAGAGATTGCATTTACGTTCTTTTCTTTCTGTTTTTTATAAGACAAAGCTGAGTTTGACCAACAAGAAGGCAATGATGCATTTTCTAATCATATTAATGCAAGCTTAAAAATAGAGACTTCCATAGATGTGTAACTTTGACATATAGTACAGTATTTTTAATCTTCTAACTCCTCAATATCAGGAGTTGAATTTTCCCAATGTTAATGGATGACCAGTTAACAAAAATAGCTATAAATAAACTGTTCAGCATGGCTCTTTGTCACATTTTAACAACTGTAGAGAGAAAGCCTTGTTAGATGACAAGAACTGGAAACAGCAAGCATGTGCTTTGTTTTTTTCTCCACAGTTGCTTTAGGATGTGATTACAATTAAATCAAAGTGATGTGAGACTGTGGGTGATCCTTCCTCCCATCTTTTATCCTAGTACATTTCTGTCTTCTTCCTCCTGCCTAAAACAATACCACAGAGGGAAGAGGTCTGTGCTATGTCTGACTGTGTAATCAGCCAATGAAAATCAATACTGGCAGAAGAAAAACAAGGAGTGATGGGGGCAAGGATGGTCTTGTCTGAGAGCAGCTCAGATCAGCTGGAAGCAATTGTGTGTGCTGTTAGGCAAATCCCTTTACTCATAAATAAAATCAGAATATAAAGTATTAGGTTAGCTGAGATTAGGGGTAAGTCACTGATATATCAATAAATGTGGATTTAACATGATAGATATGCTAACCAGCCGTCTGTTAGGCTTAATGCAGGAGTTCTTGAGCTGTGTGGAAAAAAAATAAACTGAGGCAATGGAAACTACATCCAGGTCATTAAACTGCAAGTCTCAATGGAATAAAGTTTTATGGTGAGATGGTCACTCTTCAAGACTACCTGCAAATGCAGAACCTTCAAGATGATTTTTCAATGGAGTTATACATGCCTTAAAGTAAGAAGAAAGCCTCTGGAAGAGGAAAAATATCCCACACATAGCTCTGAGAATGCTGGCACCTCCCCAGCACAGCATAAGCTGAAAAGGCACCCTGGATTTCAAAGTAAGAAAATGTATTCTCCTGTTCAGCCCTAATGTATCCAGGAAGACAAAATTGTCACATATATTATTCATAAATAAGAAATACTCCATTAACAATTCTCAATGTGTTTTTATTTAAATTTTGGAGAAATGCCAGTTTCTCTTCCATATAAACAACCTATCGATACTTTGAATAAGTCCTTATTCGTAGACCTGCAAGTCAACAAGATGCAGTTGACCTTCCAAGATACTTTGAGAAAACTGTATGTCTGAAATTACTATTTCACAGAAGTGAAAATGAATTTTTTAAAATTAGTTTAGCTGATTAAAAAAAAAAAAAAAAAAGTGATAACATCTACTGTGTATGTAACAATTTCAGTAGGACTGCAGTTATCATATTTAGGTATTTAGAGTGCAAATGATCGGCTTTGTCATGTAGAGCATTAATATTGACTGTTTAAGCATTCAAGATTTTGCCAGTCAGCAAGTTCACTGATCTGCAAACCAATGAGCTTTGAAAGCAATACTCACTGTGAAGACTTTCTCAGGCTGGCCACGAGCTCGCATGTTTGTGTCATGAATTTGCTTGAGTATCATCCAAGCTTCATCATGTTTTCCAACCTAAACATTTGATCAACACATTTAAACAAAACATACATAGAGATTAAGATGTTCATTTCAGTCACTGAACAATCTTAATGCCTGTTATACAGAGACAACAATGTAAACACAGATATCGTTTTTACTAGAATCTAAAAACCATTTGGAAATTCATACCTCCAGCAAGAACCGTGGGCTTTCTGGCATAAAGGTAAGGGCTACCACTGAAGAGACACAGGGCAGTGCGCAGACAATCACAAATACTCTCCAGCTGTGGAACTGGTAGGCAGAGCCCATGCTGAAACTCCATCCTGCGAAAGCAGAAATTCACAAAATGCAAGAAATAAGGAGTACAGTAACTGGGAGTCTGCAGCTTCTTGGAGATGCTAAATTATACCTGCATTTAAATGAAATTAAATTTATCTCCTCTGTTTGCCCAAATATCAGTGATTTCACAAGTTTATTTTATGATTTGAATTTCATCTTCTTGCATATGACTAATCATGATGGAAAATTACCATACTACACAGAGTGGGAGACACAGGGATGAAGAAGCCTCTTTCAAGCCTCTTGGCAAAATCTGCTTGAAAGTAGCTATGTGAACAAAATAGGGATGCCATCACCACGCATACACAAACAAATAGTTTTCTATGAATACTGGAAGACAGGACAACTAAAAATCTACAGTCAAGGGATGTATTTATGGAATTTTACAGCCTTTCTTGTTATTATTAACTTTTTCTAAAAATAATAACTTTCAATACTCTTAATAAGAAACTCCTAATGAAACACAGTGTAACACATAAAGAAATTACAGTACCTAACCTGTTTTCATCTTGTTCCAGAGCACTATACCACTTCTTAAATAGTTAGAGTGACATCCATCCACTCTGCCCCGTAACAAGAGGTACAGGAAAAAATATTCTGTTTTTAAACTTCTGTCTGAGATAAACAACCTTAAAACTAAGGTAAAGTAAGAATTTATTGTTAGACAAAGAGATTAGGAAAAAAGGACACTAGGAAAACAACTCTCCTGAACTGAAAAACTGATCTTGAGGTACATCTGAGTGTTAACATGCTGTTCAAACGATTGTTAAAATACACTGAAAAGAACATAAAAGGAAATACTGGAAAACATGCATTTGAAAATGTAGGGCTGGTAGTTTGACTTTTAAATGAAGTGTCTGATTGTTTGGTATAGTATGACTGGACTATCAAAACTCTAGATTTGTAAGATACTGAAGGATTTCTCTTAAAGAGAAAAATGTTATTTGGGTAACTACCTGGCATTTTAGTCTGGCTGCAATGTAGCTTAATTTTTCAAGTAAAATTTTCAAGGATAACTTAAAATATGAGTGAAAGATAACAATCAGGGACAGAAGAGGTTAATGGAAGAAAATGGGATCCTGGCTAATTAAAGAGCTGACGCCGGATTAATGCGATATTTTTCTTTGCTAACTGATTTTTCCAGACAAAAGACATAGTAAATTAAATCTGTATGGATGTCAGTAAACAACTGGTACAACATGGTCTATTAAATAATTCTTCAAAGGAGTTATTTATCTGTTAAATATATAGTGTATTTTGGAATGTAAAGGTCTCATGCTGTGGAACATAAGCTCATCCTTGGAAAAAAAAATCACTTCTCATAATAAAGCACTTACGTGTTACCACATGAAAAATTTAGTCAAGCCATTATTTATTTTTGCCTTTTATGAAGAGCTTGGTGACACATTTTCATCTGCAGACTTGGTAACCTATTTTTTTTCTGGTCTCCCACAAAATTTTTGTGTTTCTCAAATGGCATTGCTTGCTCTATAGCCTCATTAACTCTGCCATCTTTTTTTCCAGGAAGATAGAGGTAAAATCAATGAAAGCATTGGCAATAAATTTGGAATGCCATGTTACTTTTTCCTAAGTGAGGCCTCAGAAAAAAGTATCTTCCACTTCCAAAGTTTCCTCTAACAAAAAGAGGAAAATTTAATGTTTAATTTTACTCCTAAATAGAACTGGGAATTAAAGCTTAAGATTAAAAAGGAACAAAACCAACAAGAACAACAAATCCAGCATGTAAAAATATAAAAATTTGGAAAATGTAAAATTTTGATCTTAAGTAATTTAAAATCTTAAGTAATACCAGCACACTTTACATCTCAATTGAGAAGGGAAGGAAACAAAGAAAGATTTAGTGTGAGTTCATGAGGCAATTAGAAACCATACCTTTCTTTTGCACATTATGCACACATTCTATTGCAATAATTAGAATCAAATTCTTCATTATACATTCTAAACCACGGTACAAGATCTTCTGGTACAGAACTTGTATATTATTTCCTTTCAATTAGGTTAACTTTCAGCCAGAGCAGCGAGCTGATCTTACTGTCTGGGCAGCCATGCAAGTACTGGTGGCACAAGGAAGGCAGAACAGGGCAGGGGTTTTCATCTCTCAGAACAGTGCAGTCAAAGCACTTGCTCTTGCGGTCTTCAGAAACTGTTCCCTAAATATACAGAACCACGGGCATATTTAAACCATCTGCCTTTCACAACTTTGCTTTATGTTTTATGAGATTAAGCTGTATAAAAGGTACTTCTGTGGTGAATTAAATCAAACTGGCTTTATATCTGTTATAAAACAAAGGCAGCATCTTGTGCTCTGTAGCCAGCTTTGGAGAACACCAGTGATTATTTACCCAAGGTGTCATTTATTAATGTAACTGACCATATTATACTTAATTTAAAGCAATGAATGCACCTTTCATCCTGCTGTCACACTGACACCCTTCAAAGCAACTTTTTTACTCCTCAAAATACTTCAGCGGAATGTCAAGTGAAATGTGTGTTATGGTTTTATTGCTCTTATTCCATTTTTTCTCTGTGTACCATATTAGCTGCCGCAGTTTATCTTTTGATTCAACATTTCTGCTGAATTAATGATAACAGTGATCATCAGGATCATAAAAAGCAATTGGATGAAAAAAAGCCAGTTGAAACACAGCTTTCCTGAGGATGCTCTCCTGTCTATTCTAGCACCAGAATTAGATCAGCAAAAGAAACATATCTTCTAAACGCAGAGCAAGTTTAGATTTATTCCTACATTTAACACATCCCGTCTTCCTAGGTCATGAGCTAATCTAGAAAATAAGGCCATTAGAGCAGCTCTGAATTTAGCTTTAATCCCCACTGTACATAAGTCTTGAAACCAAATGGAAGTGTGTTCTTGGCTGTAACTCAATTTGCTTCTCCCTTCCCTGATTTATGACGCCGTAGCAAAGACAGAATGGCTACATGGTTCCGCTCAGAGCAGTGCACAGCAACCTGGAGCTGAACTTCACCCTTGCTCCCTGGCTGTGCCTTCTTCAAGAGCCATTAATCTTGAAAACAGCATGAGTCTCAATGCTTTATGAATTGCTAAAACACTTTGCCTGAATGTGTCTTGGGGATGATGTTCTGTCGAGCAACGTCAAACCCGCAGCGGGTGAATCTGAAGCTGCTGCAGCAACCTTTGTGCTACATATCACCCTCTCGCTCTCCTGACTGCTGGAAAAGGGCAGGCGAATCATAGTCAGGACAATTAATGAACCCCAGCAGCATGCAGAAGAGCAAGATCTAAAGTACAAGATGCTAATCTATATCTAGCCACTAATTTATACGTTGAATTTGATGTCAACAATATCTTGCCTCACAATACACCATGTTATCTGCTTCACGATATTAATAAATTAAAAGCTTTGGTACACAAATTCCTGCTCCAAAGGAGAGAAAAGAGTATTTCTGTCACAGATTTTCTGAATACATATAGAGGTAAATATGGCCATGTTATGCTGAATGTTATAAATGTATATTACCTGATAAACAGTGGTATCTTCAAGAACAAGGATCACCTTTTGCAGTGGCCAGGCTACTAGACAGCAGGCTAATGGGGATGATTTTCTTAACTTTCCAAAATGAGGGCCGAAAGGGAATGTGCTGGTTCTCTGCAAATCCATATGGGTTACACTGAAGGGCAATGTGGGGAATGAAAATTATGGGTGCCTATGGGCTCTGGACAAATACCAGCTGTCAAGGGGGAGGCTTCTAAATACCAGGGGAATAAACCTGTGAAACACCTTTCAGGACACTGTTGTGGGCAAGGAAAGCCTAACTGAAGGTAGGGATTTTATGGCATGGTTAGTTAAAGACTGACCACTCTTGACAAGTTTTGTTTGTCATTCTCTAGGAATAAGAGGAACTAGATTAATGGCAATGTCATAAATTGTCAAAGGTCAAGTTTTAATGAGCTTCTGTATTTTGGTAGATCAAAGGAGTAGAAACAAGGGTATCCCTAAAATTAGGGGTGGAGTAGGAAGATAGCCATGGAATTTAGGAGACTGATACATTCTTCTGCAGAATCTTTCTATGATTTTCTAACTTTTCTTTTTTTCTGTTTTACCACACCATCTTTGGTAAGAACTCAGCTTTCCAGACTCAATTTTTAACGGTTTAAACCTGAAAAAATGTCCAGAAACTAAGATCTGTGATTCCCCCAAACTGCCACATGGGGACACTGTTATCACATGTAAGTTTAAAAATATTCTGCAGAAAGGCTTCTGCCGTTAGATGTTTTGTTGAGTATTTCCCAAATCTAAGCTAAATCAAAATTAGAAGGAGAAATGGAAATATTTCACAGCTGGCGGCACTGAAACATTTATATATATATATATATCAGCATCTCTGGCTTTCACATGTTTTTGCATAATGATAGGGCTAATATAACATAACAAATCCTAAACATTATAATTATTATTATTGTTATAATTAATAATAATAATTAACACTTCTACCACACTTATATTTAGTCTGTCCTGGTATTATTAGGTTTAACTGTGAGTGACATCTAGCATATTTTAATGGTACTGATTAGAATAATGGTAAAGCACCATGGAGACTGGAAAAAAAATAGTTCAGGTAAGTTGCATAGCTGGGGAAGCTCAGTTTGACATTTTTACGACTAAGCAAAATACGTTTTTTAACAAATGCATAATTCTTCTGTAATTGTATTAATGTGAAATTCCCGTGACACAAAGTAGAACATTAATTAGAAAGTTGTCTTTCCTGTGATTACATTATTAATATCATATGGGAAAGGCATTGATATTTTTAGACTCTATAGGTACTTAGGTACTCTACAAACCCACTAGCTCAGCAGGTCAGTTTCTGGTAATTTCTGCAGAAGAAATCTGGAAACTAAATAGCTAAAGTGTGGCAGGCCATGATGTTGGTACCTTCACAGAAGTGTCTGTGCAAGACACTCTAATTCTCATTGGCATCTGCTTGGCTCTCTAGCCCCTGGGAGAAAAAAAACAGTTCAATGAAAGAATAAAGTAATAGTATCAAACAGATATATTTTACAAATACATTAAGCTCAGTCTTGGTCTACTGACACTTAAAACTGTGATTAATAGGAACAAAGTGTTTCCTAAAGACAGATTTACTCTCCCTCAGAAGAGAGGGCTGTCAGTCGCTAACACTCATCACTTCCCTGTGCCGTCATTGATCTTCATCTGAAGACCTGAGATTATCAGGTCTCTGATCACACTGGTAATATTATCTGCCATTCAGACAAGCATCAGGACAGCTGAAAGCAGTGCTGATCTCATAGACAAAATAATTTGCTCTCTAATAATGTCAGACACAACTCCTTTATCCAGTGCATGGCACTGTAGTTCAGATGAGGTCTCCAGCTGTAGTTGTTTCTGAACCTCAATTACACACTTAGAAAATGTTTTCAGTACCTGTTGTGGTATTACTTTTTATTGGGAAGGAAGTCTGTATATCCCCATAATTCAGACAATCATACGGTATGATATGGCCCCAAAATTCAAGGTTTAGTAATGATATGTCAGCCTTTCACTTATGCTTATGTACACGATGCTCAGAATTTGGAGCTCTTAGGCATGTTTTCTTGCTATGGAAATTCTAATTTATCTGTGACAGGCCTGACAGAGAAAACATAAAAAATAGTTTCAGATCAGAATACCTAGCAATTCTGTGGCAAAAAAGACAAGGGAAGCTTGCAAGTCATTATATGCATGGATTGCAGTGGTCTGTCTGAAATCTGACTTTGATTTGGCCTTAAAGTACAGCTGTATGAAAATGCTGTGATTCACAGTAGCCAATACAGGCAAAAAGCTAATCTTAAAAATGGCAGAAGAGATGAACAGATGTAATTATATAAGAGAATCAAAGCAACAATTCTTAGTAAGAGAACTACAGGTACCCATCACCTGGGTCATGCCACCTGTTCAATCTTGCCTTCCTAGCTACATAAACATGAATACACATAGATACTTGAAGAAGGTTGTTGTCAGTACTGAACCTAATGGAAATGGCAATTCTGTATCTTGACTTCAACAAAGGAAGCTATTTTTGCATTTCAGTTTAATGGGAAAGATACTAGGCCAACTACATAAAACTGAGGCAAGAATAAGGCAGAATAATTCATTAGTAATTTGCATTTGTTGAAGACTTACAGGGCAGAAGAGAAGATACACAGAAACAGAGAGAATGGATTTGTAAACTAAACTGACCATAATAAATTTTCTATATATTTTCCCATATTTTCCCATATTCTAAAGATGTAATATTTATAACAAACAGTGGCAAAAAAAGTATAAGAGCTTTCTCAAGAAGCATCTCATGGCATTTTCAGAATTTCTTTTTTATCTTCTGCACTAACTATATGACTTAGAAAGCCATGAGAACACTTCACAGAGCTTTATAAATCATGTTTTTACTCATGTAAAGAAGTGCTAGGGAAAAAAAAAAGTAATAATAATAAAAAAGTTAATTACTACCTGTATATAGAAAAAGCATGTTAAAAAGAAAAAATGAAAAAGGTCTTGGGTAAGTGCACTTTGCAGGAAATGTTTGGGTTTGAGCAGCAGCTGTAAGACTCAGATGACAGCAAAGCAGCTGACAGGAGTTGAAGATTCCTTTTCCTCTTAAGCTATTTATCTTATACAGAGGTATTGGTATTTGTTTATTCACTTTAGTTAGCCTGCAAACCAACACATCACCCAATTACATGGCAAGTTGTTGGCAATTTGCACTGGTTTGTTGTACTTTTCTGCTGATTTATATGCTGCAACCCTAGCAATAAAATAGGATCTGTGTAATATTTACACAGATAAAGTCTTAACTCAGAGCTGGGAGATCACAGTAGCACTTCAGAGGCATGAAAATAAGAGAAAAATCAGAGCCAAAATATACACAGTTTGGGAGAAAACTCTACTGTCAAAACCGATGAAGACAGACATAGACACAAAATGCAGAGCTACCATCCCATAAGCAGAGAGGGAAAGCACAGTCTGTCTTCATGGGCCTGGAGCACCTCCACTATGAAGACAGGCTGAGGAAGTTGGAGCTGTTCAGACTGGAGAAGAGAAGACTCTGGGCAGACCTTATAGCACCTTCCAGTACTTGAAAGGGGCCTCCAGGAAAGCTGGGGAGGGGCTTTTCATCAGAGGAGATAGTGATAGGACATGGGGTAATGGTTTTAAACTGAGAGAGGGGAGATTTAGGTTAGATATTAGGAAGAAATTCTTCACCATCAGGGTGGTGAGGAACTGGAATGGGTTGCCCAGGGAGGTTGTTGATGCCCCATCCCTGGAGGTTTTTAATGCCACGTTGGATGAGGTTTTGTGCAGCCTGGTCTAGTGGTAGGGTTCTCTGCTCATGGCAGGGGAGTTGGAACTTGATGATCTTTAAGGTCCCTTCCAAGCTTAATAATTCTATGATTCTAACTTGTAAGCAGAGATATTAGGACTCATATGGCATCCTTCTAAGTACTGTGTAAACCAATCCTCCCAGTAAGTCTTTGGATGTAAGTTTGTTTTATACACACTTTTGCAGTCTTCCCAATGGCCTTGTAACATTATAGAGTCAGAAAAAAAAAGATTAAGAGTAGTGTTAGGATGCAAAAGGCCAGTGGTTCGCAATCTTCCTGAACTTAATGTCCACTAGACAAATGGAGGTGTAGAGTCCTACATGTCTAATTAAGTCTATGGATGAAAGATTTGTCTTAATTATTTTTATGGGCATACAACCTAGAAAGATTTTATGAAACCCTTGCTATTGAAAACTGTGTTATCTGGGAAGAAAACTGAATCAGAGAATGATATAAGAATTTTCTTAGCTTAACAACCAGATAATAAGTGAGCATGAAAATTAAAAAGTTTTTTTTCCAATATGAGCAATATCTACTTAATAATTACACTGAGTTTACTTTATACTCTGAAGTGGAATGGAGACTGAATAACAAGAAAGATTATGTTCTAACTACTGATATATAAAAAACCCCAACCTGATTAGGCCACCGAGGGTTAATGTTTAGCTGATACCATCAAAAATCTCATTACAGGCACTGTGGCACATAATGGATCTGACTGTTTGGCTAACTGAGTCAGTGGCCTCACAGATTTATATACTCATGCAGTTCTACCAAGTCCTTGCTTGGGTCTGGCTCTGGGCAGCTGTCCATTGGAGGCAATTCACAATCTGCCAGACAAAGAGGTAAAATCTGCTGGCTATGACTCTGGAAAAATCATGACTTACAGTCTCATCAGTCTAAGAGGAAAAGTCCATGTTGTGCTTTCCAGACATGACAGATCAAGCAGATGTAACTACTGTCAAAAAATTAGGGGAGGGTACATATTAAAAGATGCTGCTGTCAGAGCCTAAAAATATCATGGTTCATTTTGACACTGAGACTGTGCAATTAAATACCACAAAAAGTGGTTCAGATTGTGTTTGTATGACTTTGGATTTCTTGGTAAAATTTCTACCTCTGGACTCCTCTCCCTCTCAATTAATTTACTGGTTTCCACTAGTTTATATTACCACACCTAATTAAGAATTGGAAAACTGCATATGAAGTTCAAAATATACATTCGGTCAGTGCTAAAGAGTACAATAAGAGCAGATCATCAACAGCACCCAAAACCCATTTTTCTCCACTTACAAAAATCCACTTATAAAAGTAAACAATGTGAACTTGTGAAATGCCCTGTGCAGTTGTCATTATGAACCAAGTCTAGAAGAAAAGTTTTGTTTGCAACAAGATCTGATTATATTGTTATCCTACCAATATGCTTAGTATCAAAACAGTATCTATGTATTTTTGTGTAATGCCCTCCGTGGCCTGATCACAGCTTTGAGCTCACAAATTGTGTTATATTTGGCATTACAAGTTGTTGTAGACACTACTAGCAGGAGCTGCTAAATGGAAAAGCTGATTGTAAATGTAAGTGTTCCTGGCCTGGTCCAGGACTTCCAGTGATTTATGTGCATCTGGACTAAGGATATTTAAATGATGGGCTTACAGGAAAGAAGAGAAGCAATTAATCAAAAAAGACAATCAGAAAAAGGTGCAATAAAACAATGCAGTTTATGAAAAGAAAATGGAGTCTTATCTAGCCTAACTTACAAACAAAACAAACAATGAAATGCTGGAACATTTTCTGAAGAATACGGAGAGGACGCGTCTTTTACCAGTGATACATATGTTGCCTTTTGCATGCAGTTGCAGTGTACAAGAACATCTATGCAATTCAAGAAACAAAAAGTTTAACATATTTTTTTTGTTTGGAAGTTTTTTTCAAGAAAAATGTTTATTTCTTTTATGTTAGCATTTCAGTGCTGTGATTTAAGTCTCATTTCCTTTTTTACTATTTAATTAACCTCTTATTATATTTTTACAATTCCAAAGAAAAAGGAGCAATACCCTAACACTAAGAGGGAGACAGACTACTAAGCAGTTTATGTGATCTAATAATTAGATCAGACGTGCATTCTAAGAATTATATTCTATTCCAACAGTAGTCAATTAACCAAAGGTAGTCAGTTGAATACATCAAGCTTTTCTGTACATGCTGCGAACTGTAGGTCAGAAGTCTTGAATTTAAACTTTAGTAAAACATTTCCTGAATAAACTTTATTTGCACTTGCAAATTGAGCATTAATGATCACAGAATCACAGAATCACACAATCTTAGGGGTTGGAAGGGACCTCGAAAGATCACCCAGTCCAGCCCCCCTGCCAGAGCAGGATCACCCAGAGCACATTACACAGGAACATGTCCAGGCAGGTTCTGAATGTCTCCAGTGAAGGAGACTCTACAACTTCCCTGGGCAGCCTGTTCCAGTGCTCTGTCACTCTCACAGTAATGAAGTTTTTTCTGATGTTTACGTGGAATCTCCTATGTTCCAGTGTGTACCCGTTGCCCCTTGTCCTGTCACTGGACATCACTGTAAAAAAGCCTGGCTCCATGAGGTCGCCGCTCAGTCTCCTCCAGGCTAAAGAGACCCAGTTCCCTCAGCCTTTCCTCATCAGGGAGATATTCCACTCCCTTCATCATCTTTGTGGCTCTGTGCTGGACTCTTTCGAGCAGTTCCCTGTCCTTCTTGAACTGAGGGGCCCAGAACTGGACACAATATTCCAGGTGCAGCCTCACCAGGGCAGAATAGAGGGGGAGGAGAACCTCCCTTGACCTACTAACCACACCCTTTCTAATGCACCCCAGGATGCCATTGGCCTTCTTGGCCACAAGGGCACATTGCTGGCTCATGGTCATCCTCCTGTCCACCAGGGCCTCCAGGTCCCTTTCACCTACACTGCTCTCCAGCAGGTCAGCCCCCAGCCTGTACTGGTACATAGGGATGTTCTTCCCCAGATGCAAGACTCTACACTTGCCCTTGTTGTATTCCATTAAATACCTCTCTGCCCAAGTCTCCAGCCTGTCCAGGTCTCACTGAATGGCAGCACAGCCTTCTGGTGTGTCAGCCACACCTCCCAGTTTTGCAAAGCAACCTTGCTGAGAGCACACTTTGTTCCCTCATCCAGGTCATTGATGAAGATGTTGAACAACACCAGTCCCAGTACCGACCCCTGAGGGACTCCCACTAGTCACACACCTCCAACTAGATTCTGTCCCATTGACCACAACTCTCTGACTTCTTCCTTTCTGCCAGTTCATGATCCACCTCACTGCCTGATCATCAAGACCACATTTGCTCAGTTTATCTATGAGGATACTGTCTGAGAGAGTGTCAAATGCTTTACTGAAATCAAGATAAACCACATCTGCCGCCCTACCATCATCTATCCATCTAGTTACTTCCTCATAGAAGACTATAAGGTTGGTCAAACATGATTTTTCCTTGGTAAAACCATGTTGACTGCTCTTAATGACCCTCTCATCCTTGATATGCCCAGAGATAGTGCCAAGAACAAGTTGTTCCATCACCTTTCCAGGGATGGAGGTGAGGCTGACCGGTCTATAGTTACCCAGGTCCTCATTCTTGCCCTTCTTGAAGAGTGACATTTGCTGTCGTCAAGTCCTCAGGCACCTCCTGTTGCCCACGACTTACCAAAGATGATGGAGAGTGGCCTAGCAATGTTTGTCTTTACTCATTTCATACTGTTTTCTGCTGACATCTTGGGAAAGTGTAAAAATTCATATGTGTTGGGAATACTAAGCACACAAACACTATAAGGAGGCAGATGAGGAGTTTTTTCCCATGTGTTTGTACAAGTCCCTCCTGTATAAATATGAGCAGGAAAAATACAGTCAAATGCTGTATTCAGATACTCAGATATACATGGATAATTGAATATGCCTTGATGGGATTACCTTCACTGAAGTAAGCATGATTTTCAAAAGTAACATTTAGCATTTTTCTTAGAGAAAAAGTATAAACAAACTTCCTGAAAAAGAAATCCAATTTCATTCTGCAATTGGTTATGTTAATTTTATTTTGAGGGAACCTAGACTGCAAATTGAAGAGTGATATTCAGTTGTATAGCCAACATACAGACAGAATGTATTATTGGTCAACAGAAACTGTTACTGAAAGAGCAATGAGTCCTTCAGAGCAGAGAGATTTATAAGCCAGACAAACAATATATATAGTCAACAAATTTGTACTGTTGTACTGTGTTCCAGAGAAAATGAATATTTTATGTATGAGAATAATTACAGAGTAAATCCAGTGGCCTCTTCTTTCACTGGACTGTACAAATGACCTGAATTTTTCATTTGTTACAGACCAGCCACAAACCAAAAGCCTTCTTGTCTCTTTAACATTAAAAATTCAAACAAAGATAAATATCAACAGAGTAGCATCTTATTTGTTTCCAGAAGTGAAAAGCAAGTATTATGCTTGACACTGCAGCTTCATTAACTTGGATGTAATTTTTCTAAATGTATACTCAGGGTGAAACCGTGCTTCCATTAAAACTAAGGCCGAGGCATTGTTGTTTTATTGGCATAAGAATGATCAGCTATTCCTATGGTTTCTGTCAAAAATTATGTTTTTGGCATTAGACAATAATGTTTATGGCAACAGTCTGTTCACCTGTCTGTCAGTTCTTACACCAGCACTGTTTAAAGCTATCAACAAACTTCAATCAAGTCTGACAGGAAGAAATATTCTCAAAGGCAAGCACATTTCCTACAGTGCTGTGAAATGCAGTGCCCAGGCAGAGGGGAGAGACCCCATCAGAGGTGAGAGGAAAAAGGAGGTAAAGTCAGTGGTCCCCCAGAGATGCTACAGCCAGGCTGGTGGCTGGACTGTGCTGTGGCCATGACATCCATCAGCTCTGGCATCCATCCAGCCCATGCCAAAACATTTTGCCTCCTCACTGATGGCATCTAGACAAGAGCAAGGCTGTAACACAACAAGCAGCACAGTGAGAGTGTGGGCAGACAAGTGTTTCTTATTGAGCAGTGCTGGGGATGAGAAAAAGCACCTGTAGAGACCACAGCAGAAAAAGATCTGGAAAAAGCAAGAAGAAATTGAAGTACTGCCATGGCACCTTGTAAAGGATATAGAGGAAGAAAGGAGAGAAAGGGTCTAGAAAGGATGGCAGAGACATTCACAGAAACCTGTAGGAAACTGAGTCTCAGAACCTCTCAATTTAAAACATACAAAAAACCCCATAAACAAACAAGAAAACCCCAATTTTTTTCCTCAGTCAACCTAAAGGAGTTAGGAGAAGGTTTTATTTGAAGCTCACTAATTATCATCTTTAGCGGTCATTAAGTAGATGTGCTAAAAGCTACTTCAGCTTCTAACACTTGCAAATATAAACATTTAAATGACCATATAAAAGCCTGCATTAGGGCACAGAAAACAGCAAACTGATAAACAAAGTAATTTGATTTGCTTTACTAGTTATAAGCAGCTGTTCTAAATTCTGCTGTGTTCTGTCATTCTTGTTGTTCTTAGAAGTGAAGATTTTTTTTAAAGCATTCACATATACACAGCATAATTCACAGGATTATTTCAAATGAAGAATAATTCCTGAGTAGGAGTTGATAATTAAAGTTAACAGTAAAGGCTGCCTCATATCCACTTCAATTAACTCTGAATTAAAAAGTATAGATGTAGCTTCAGCCCACAGAGCACTAGACTAATGGAAGTGGGCTAAGTACTGGGGGAAACACAACACATTGGGGATCACTTTGCCTCTTAGTGGAATGCAAAACAGATCAACAGATGTTGCATTATGTAGTAGATGCCTTGATGTCTGATCTATTCAATTTGTTCAGCATGACACAGTCTCATAGCAAATGCAGATATAACCTCAACAAAGTTCCAAGTTTGTTTTTAAAATCTCAAACAGCATTTTTTAATTGGGTAAGGTACCCGTAGATTCATGGATTCTGATGACAGAAGATGTATCAGAAAGATGACTGTATGGAGAATGCACAATTACAGGTTTCCTTCAAGTTTAAAGTAAAAATATTGATTTAAAATTCTGCATGCGTTATCTTTCTACAACTAAGAAAAGACACATATTTCTCTTCCCCAGGTCATCTTCTTTGGCATCTCTCTTTGTTCTGGATGACAAATAAAATTCAGAGATATTCTGCAGAGAACAGAAGCTACTGTGTAATAGAAAATGGAGCCTTGGGCTCAGTTTCGTCCAAAACAGCCTCTGCCACAGCTTGGATTCATTCTGAACCACCATGAAAAGGCAGACTAATAGGGAAAAGTTTGAGAAAAATAAGAAAAAATGTTTTTATTTTAAACTGAGAGTCCAGAATTTTCAAGATTAGATAAATATTGATTTTTTTTTCATTTCTCCTCCTCCTGTACAGGGTTATCCAGCAGAGAAACATTTTACTTTCCTTTTGGAGCTGCCAGCTAGAATAGTTTGATACAGTCCTTTTCCTACATGTGTTGGGAATGTCCAGTGTTGCTCCTTTCAATTTTAATTTTTTCCCCTCTAACTTCTGAAGTTCTCTCCCAATTTTGTCTTTCTTTTCTTCATTTGCTCTTTTCTGGCATACCCCAGCACCCAGTATCCATTTAATAGTTCCCTGAGAATAGGGGTGGATGGCACCTTGAGGGAGAATCCAATGCATCCATTTTCTCCAAATCAGTGTCAATTACGACCTCTACAGTATTACAAAAATGTGTTCTTAAAGTCTCACAATAACAGCCATTTCTCTACTTACAAGCAGTTATGTTCAGATGTTAAACTAACACACCATTACAAAGCCTTTTCATGATCTATACTACCTCCCCTTGACAGAAATTTCAGTTCATTACTGTTTGTCTTATCATCAGTAAGAAGTTTATTCCTTTTCCTTTTGCAGATAATCGTGCTTTTCTTTTATTTGGCTTCTGCAAGATTAAAGAAGACATCACTGATGCACCTCACGCATGTTTAAATCATTGATGGCATCCTATTTCTGCAAGTTCCAACCTTGAATAAGGAAACTAAATAGCCATCGCATAACCAGGTTTTCTATTTTTAACTCACATTAATCAGGTGCTGATACACAAGGAACTGCAGTAAATCATCTCTTAATATATGACTACTGAAAACAGTTTCTTTCCCTGTTTTTTTGGGCATGGTCACTGCAGTTATGAAATCAGTCAAGTGGGGCTCTTTTTACTATAAATCATGTAAATGCATCCTCATCTTTTGATCGGATGGATCCACTTTATCAGAAATAGTAAAAGTCTCCTCTGGGGATGACAGCAAAGGAAGAGCAGAGGAACAAACTTGGTGATCCTTTCCCTAAGATGAAAACATGATTTGTAATACATTTATAAGCTGCTGGGCACCTTGCTGCTGAGGAAATTCTGGGAGCAGCTGATGAAATAGGCATAACTGAAATAAAGCTGTTATTCTGAGGCTCAGAGCCACCCCTAACACATATTTCAGACTTTAGAAGCACTTTAAGAACGATCTGAAATGCAGCTGTATCTGTAAAATTAACAACCACTTCTTTACAGCATCACCACCAACTTTGACACTGAGAAGCTCATAGATTTGAGGCGACAAATTGTATCTGAAGATGCTTTACTGGTTAGTATCTGTGCAATCTCAACAAAGTAATTAATAGTAGTTTTCTATAGACAAGCAATCATGATGTTAAGAGCTCAAATTTTCAAAGTACTCCATAATTTTCTACGCTCATCCAGGTACAATCCTGACCTAGATGTTGAGATATCAAATTTCATGGGTTACTGTGGGAAAAAAAAAAAAAAAAAAGTGTAGCCTATACTGGCTGCTACCAAAAAAAATCTGCCTTGTAGTCTTTCGTCTTACTAACAAAGCCTTTTATTAACCTTTCAATTCCTACAAAATAAATAAATAAATAAATAAATGATGACAAACAGGAAAAGCTCCATTTTTTCCTTATACTCTGTAAAACATATACCATGTAACATTTATGCACTGGAGAACAACTGTTTCACAGCATTCATCACAGAAGAGTGCAACCTTTTGACTCCACTTTGCTAATGCAATAAACTTTTATCTCCTCGTAATGGGAGGAGACCAGCAGCCTGGATTGAAGTCTCTGTACATCCACACTTACAGCTCCCACCACTTGGTAGGATCCAGTTCTGCTCATCAGAATTGCTGGAAGATGGATGGCTCCTAAGATCCTTCTGCTTTTATTGTTAATCAAATACTTGCCATGCCCTACAACCCCACTGATAGTACATCGCACTGCCATAGGATTTTTTTATCCCAGTATTGCTGCTGATATGTGCCACTGAGAAATCCTTCAGGCCAACAACAACAACAAAAAAAAGATAAAATAAGGGAATTAAAAGTTTCTTCTGATTCATTGCACCTGAGAAGTCTTAGTCCATCATATTCTCAGTTTAGCCTGCCACAGGCTGAGAGGTTAACTCCCCCATTAGCACTGCCTGGTGCTGTACATGGTCTGCATTTCACAGTGGGCCAGTAGGTCTCCATCTCCCCATCTGCTGCTGCATGCAGCTCTGCTTACCTCCTTGCCTATTCCACTACAGTGTAGTTCATGTTGGTTTCATACAGAAGGGCATATTTTTGCAGTTTTGAAGATATGCTTACCTTTTTTATTTCCAACAGGAGAACACAAGAGAAAAGCAAAGATGACAACTGAAAATACTACAGAAACTACTCTTGAGCCACCAGACAAAAAGGGGTTAAAAAAATCTTTTGATTGCCAGTAAAGTTAATTCCTTCAGAAGAAGTGACCCGCTTCAGCTCAACAATTTTGTGCTACAAATTGTGGAATGTTTTCCAGTCCACTTTGCAAGCCTCTTACTCAACAGAAAAATGGATTGCTAATCACAATTACACTTTGTTAGAAATAGAAGCCATTTATGGGCTCCTGTGACTATAAAAATACTTATTCACTTATGGAAAGCAGAATAAAGAACAGGCCAGGAGTCTCCAGTAGGCCCTCTGGTGAATTTAGTGAGCTTCTAAATTATTGAGGACAGGCTGTTGTTTCATGTCCCCTTAAAAGCCTCCAGAGATGGAGATTCTATAACTGCATTTGGCAGTTTATGCTAGTACTTTATTACATCTCTATTTAAAACTTAAGATGTTTCCTATCTAAACTAAATCCCAGTTTCTGTCATATAAACTCATTTAGAGATATTGGCAGGAGAAAAGTAAAAGGTGAAGATCTTCAGAGAAAAGTAGGAGCAAACTTCATTTACAATCCAGAAAATATAATTTAAAATTTCCAGTAGGAGACACAATAAAACCTTTTAAAAAAAGAAGGTACCATTAAGCTTTTAAATGTAATTCTTTGGAAGTCAAGTGTGGGCCCATTGATTGGACACTTCCGTGTCAGCATTTTTAAGTTCTGTGTTTCTAGAAAAAAAGTTGTTATCTTAAAAAAATTAAATAGTCAGAAAAAAAAATATTTAGTTTAGTAAAAATGCAGTGAGTGGAGTAGAAATATCATTTATAACTTTTTCTCTTTCAGTCACAGGATAAAATACCCATTGCTTGCAGATACAATGGAAAAATCTGCTTACACCAGAAACAGTTAAGCGATGTCTTTGTCTCAAATCATACTGTGGAGATTTGTTCACTAAAGCCATTTGACATGGTTGTCTCCTTTCTCCCCTGGTAAATAGCAGCGGGAGGGGGTACGGTTAAAGTCTGGTGAAAGCAACAGATTTCAACTGCAGCTTATGCTGTAGCAGCCTGGACACCTGCACCATTCTGTTCAATGCCCTGCAATCTAATTTCTTTTTGGCTGTGTGCTCTCCTTGTTCAGGAATAAGATTTATAAATCAATAAGGTTAATGTTTGCTTGCCATTAAGCAAAATACTTCAGGGAACATTTCAAATTTTGAAATGTTTTTCTGTAGCTTATTGAACCAGAAAAAGCTTTTATGCAGCATATAGGCAAAAAATAAAACTACATGGAATACCAAAACTGACAGGTTAAATACACAGAAATCTTTATCCATATTCCTCTGATTTTTAGTTTGGATACATGGTAAATAAAAATTGAGAATGATTTTTAAAATAACACTTGTATGGCAGGCAATATGTTTTTTTAGCAGAACTGATAATTCCATAACTTTATTTATTTATTTATTTATTACAAGCTAGAACAGTTTGGATAATTCTATTTTATTTCTTTCCTCAGACTAGTACATAAGCTTGGTGTAAAAAAAATTGTAATATTTGGATATAAATATCTGGATTTAAAACTGAAATTTCTCACTCTTAAGATTATTTGTCATTTGATAGTATTTGAACTAATCTACCTTGAAACATGATGCCAAATTTCAAGTTTCACTTGCAAAATTATTTATAAAATGGTAATTATCCTTCCTATCCAGCCAGGTCTAAGTAATGAGTAAAGCAATGTCTTTATAGCAATCTAATCTGGGTATTTGTTAATTGGCAGCAATTAGAAGCATTTGTCTGCAGATGTTTCTTCTAATAGCTTCTCTATGACCTGAATTCCCCTTCTTGAGACTCAGAACAAGTCTACATGCATTCTCAATTCTTAAACAAAAGCCAATAGCTATAGAATTCAAGAATCCCTGGGACAGGGATGCCTGTCTTCCAGATGATAGTAACCTTTCCGTATGTGGTCACTGCAGCACTACATCACACTGATTCCTAACTTAACAACATGCTGATGCCAAGTCAACTGTTAGTTTCCCTCTATTTTGAGTTTCAGAGCATAGAAACACAGGTTTCAGACACCCCTGTGCTACTTGAATGGAAAGAGAGGTAAACTGTTACATATAGAGAATGTAATCCTTGTTTTCTGACAGAAAGAGAGCTGAATGTTCAGCTGGTAAACTTGTACAGATACCTTCACTAGCTGCCTTGGGCTAGATAATGCATAAGGGCTGTGAACCTAGGAGTTTTTAAAGAGGCAGTACAAGTGAAAGGGATTCATTTGTAAAAGAGGGGGAAAAAACCTACAACATTATCCTACTTTGCTGGCCTGATGTTTTTCTATTTATTTAAGAATAATTCCACTATACTTAATGACAGTTTATTGCTTTCAACAGATACAACTTGATTCACTGCCACTGAGTAACTTCTGAGTTCAGCTCAGAAAAATCAACTGTTTACTCCTCCTCTGAGAAGCAGAGACCTCAGAAATCCCTACACTATAAACACGAGTCTTAGAAGTGTGTGGGCTGCTTTGTTTACAATTATGTTTTGCTTGCTTTTCAGTGGAGATGTAAATGGCAAGAAGTATTGGAAGTGATTTAGAGAAAAATCCATATCTTTGCTTGATTCTGGCAAAAATAATTCCATGGAAAACATGTAGAAAATGGTAAAGGAGAAAATGTCACCAGAAGAGCCTCCTCATGAACACAGATGATACAAAAGGGGCAGATCTCTGTGCTAGCATTCACCCAACCTGAAGTTTCCTAAAGATACTACAAGGACAGTGACTAACACTTAAGAATGCTCTCTTTTAAAATTGCTCTTTGCATTCTTTTGTTTTAAATGATGTTATAAATATTTTTGTAGAGAGATACAGAAAAAAATAATCAGTGCAGCATGGCTTTTTGTTGCTGACATTCTTCCACTGCTAAAGACAGGAGAAAATTTTTCACTCTAGTGCTGCTCCTTTGCAATAAGGAAGTGTATTATTAGTCATTGAGATATACTGCCATGTAACATTTTTAAAGCATCTCAGTTGAGTTATTTTTAAAATCTACAATGAAATCAGACAACTTATGTAAATCAGTCTGTCATAATGTTTGCATTTCCACTGAAAGATAAAAAAATAAAAATTCAGAGGAAAGCAAAAAGTACTTGGCATACAGAGCAATTTAATAATTGGACTTAAAAAAATAAAACAACCCACATTGCACCTTGTCAGCAAAAAATTCCACTCTTTGATTTTATTTCAAAGCCAAAAGCCAAGGTTGAAGACATAGATTCTAGTTGCGTATACTGGGCACTAAAATTAATTTTAATGCAACAGACTAGATATTTGATTAATCTGCATGATTATGATTTATTTCTGGACATTAATACTTGTTAAATGTTCCCATCACTTCAGGCAAACCTTAAGAAGTTGTCCTCTCTTCCATGATCCAACAGTGATAAACCTCATTGCTTGGCTAGAGAAAGCTGCTTTGGATGCCAGCCAGCTCACAATGCTGCTTTACTTGCCTTGAGGAGCATCAGGGAGAAGTGCTTGCAGAGGCTGATTTTTAGGAACCCCTGAGCAGTGTCAGCAACCCTGGAGACAGGTGAGCATTTAACTCTTCTAAAAGGCAAGCCCCAGAGATTAAGAATTGAATCTATACCTCCATACACAGGCAGTTCTTTCACAACATTGCTTATATTGCATGTGTGTATAACTTCAGCCATTGAAAACTTTCTGTCTTATTTGCCTTCATGCACCTCTATAGCATTTAAGTGCATTCTGATCAATTCTTCTATTTGTAGACCAGTAAAGAGATTTACAAGAATGAAGCATTCAACACTGCTTTATATTCACAACTAGTGCTGCAAACATGACAGTCTTCACTCTTCTTTCCCAAGACTCTCTGACATTTTATCACTGAATCAAGGAAACACAGCAAGCACAAATTTGACATACAGCAATTTAAAATTTGTTTTCTGTGGTGCAAGTCTCCACATCACATATTTTCTCCAGATTCAATAATAATGCAAATTATATTTTTATGGTCCAGCTTTTCAGTAGTATAAAGAATCTGACTAAACAAGTACTGGGTAGTTTTTGTAACTTTTAAGCTATTGTTTGTTATTTATAGTACAACCTATTCTCCTCACCAAAAGGAATCAGTATATTTCTTAACAGCAGTGTCACTATTTTGAGAACAGACATAAAGTCCCCTTTTCAAACCATACTTCAAGACCTTTACTTTCATACTAGAATAACTAAAAATCTCAAGGAGATGTTTTTCTTACCATAATGGGGAATTATTGCCCAAGCCATTGCAGAAGCATAGATGCCACCAATCATCCAAAACATACAGAGCCAGCTCAGGTGTTCTCCTCGTTTCTCCCGAGCAAGCACTTCCGAAAAATAGGAGAAGACGGTCGGCACAGCTCCACCGATCCTAAAAGGTGATAGAGATCATGCATTACAAGAGAAAGTAAGAGCTGGTAAAAATTTGAACAAGCCCATAGCTGCAGTCAGTCACTGAAAACCCAAACCACAAGCCGTTTTTCTGTCAAGAGTTTTTCTTCTCAAATTACACCATGTATTGAGGAACTCTTGAGGAAACTTTCACCAGTTTGGGTATAATTTTTGTCAAATATTTCCTGGAAGACTCTGTATACAATTTGTTGCATTCAGTGTTTCCAGGGGATTGTCAGTGTGTCAGCTGCTTCAACAGAAATGAGCACAAACTGTTGACTCTCACCATTACAGAAATCCTGAAACCATGACAGTCTACTTACAATTGTCAAAATACATTGCTTCCAACTGAAAATATTAGCTATTTCCCCAAAGAATAACACATATTTCTCTAAGTCTTATCTCCCATGCTCTACGTAATCAAGCAGTGACTAAACACCAACACTACTACTACATTTTATTTCATGCGTATTTTTGTAAAGATGTTCTGTGCAGTTGTTCTATGTAATTTGCTAAGCCCATGCTGTTTTATTACTTATTTTTTAAAATGAAAAGCCTATGCATTCATATAATACTTAATTTTTCAGATAGTAAAAGTAAACACTGTCTGAAGTTTTAGACAAAAGAAGTTCAACTTGGTGTTAAAGTTTTATGTAAAGTATTATGTATAATTATGAATATCACCTTCTGGATCATATTTTACTGTCTTTACCTCTTCATTACCAATACAACTTGTCATGTGTTCCACAACAGGACAAGTCCTTATGGATTTTCTTTTTCCTACTGAGGAAAATACCTGTGAAGCTTAAAGAGATATTCTCTTCTACCAGATTACATCCTTTAAAGCAGTGTCTTGAATGGTTTGAATTCTTAACTGAGTTTTGTCATAGCATGACAGCATATTTATGGGAGCAAAAAGAAGGAAGCTTGAAACAGATTAAAAGAAATATTAAGAAGAAAACCAGAAATGGTATTTTGCTCCTAAGACCATTTAATGCCATAGCAATACAGTTTATTTTTAGATGTCTTCAGGCATAGCGATGAATACTAGATGAAATACTGGATTGAGCTGTTATACTGTTTAGGAGTCTGCTGCTCTGTCACTTCCCTCTAGACAGCTCTTCATGAAGTATCACTGGTTAACTCTTAGTTTGCAATGAATGTTTCCCATAGTTGTGCTTGCTAGCTCTTACCCTCAGTCAGTTCTGCAAAGATTGATACCTCTGTGAATTCTTGTGACATATACAACTAAAAAGGGCTGCATCTAAGTTCTCTTGGGTGAAAAAACTAAAAGTCTTCACTAGTGACAGACAACAGCAGACATTGTCCCCAGGGGTTCTTCTGGAATCTAAGGGTAAGAAACGGTGGAAGGGGTATGGCCAAGGGTGTAATCACAGCTCATTTTGCTGTGATGGGGAAGCCCTGCTACCTCAGTGGTTCTATGGGCTCAGGGCTCTCCAGTTCCCAAAATATAAGTGGATTACAGCTACGTTTTCTTACCCGCCAGGGCTCAAGCACAGCTGTGAATTGCACTCCCATAATATTGCTCAAATATAGTCCCCATGGATCTAATTAGAGTTCATTGTCTAGTGTTGAAAATACACCAGCAGAACCAGAAACAACGTTTTCCTCTTTTCTCCCTAAACTGGAAAGTGCTGATGGGGAGTTACAGGTGCCCACTTTCAAGAACACCTAAATTAATAGATTGCTGGCAGCATGTGGGACAGTATGATTCACACAATAACATCCTATCTAAAGAGAATATTTTTTGGTAATAATTTTCTACGATTGCTTCAGCTCATTAAGAAAAATATGGAGAGTGGTAAATAAATATATATTTGGCAATTTTCCTGTTCTATTATGCAATCTGTTCTTCTAAATTTAAAATTTTCTTCATTTTGTATGTTCTTCATGAGGTACAGAATCTTCTCTTTGTTTTAAAATGCAGTTACTATGGTAGTAAATATAGTCTGAAACCATCTGTGCTATATAACACAATTTTTAATACATCACATATAACACTTTAATTGTTTTCCTATTGCAAAGTGCTTGAAAGCATTCTATATAAAGGGCTCATTTTAGGCTTATGAAATTCAAGACTCAACATACAATCATCTTAAAATCTCTCTTAAATTTCCTAGGCTGGAATTCTAATGAAGCACGGCTTGTGAAGAGTTTCCAATGGCTGAAAGAAGTAACACAGGTAGGTCATGCAACTGTTGGTGGGGTGATGGTTTAGGAAATAGGCGGATGCTACAAAAGGGAAGAACATACCTTATCTTAATGTCATAAAATGTACAGAGATCCTCACCAAATACAGCAAAAAATGCATCTCCTACCTGTCATCATGAACCAGTTGTATCATGGAGGATGGGATGCTGATGCTACTTTATCTTTTAAAACTGATCCAGGTGGCTTGACTCCTATGCTATGTCCTAAGAGTTCTCTAAGGCTACAGAACAAGTATTGTCTACTGACCAATTTAATAAGTCAATTTTTCTAACAAATAGACCTTTTAGACATGCAAAAGGAATTTTGGAGCCAACAGACTAAAACGCTTATTTAGAACATGCAAATAAGCAGAAAAAAAAATTGTTAATTAACTTTGAAAAAAACTCAGTATTTCTCTTTCATCTGATGTGATTTACATTTCCAGTGAGTACATCAACAGGTTAAGAAAAACTTAGCAGTCCAGACAGTATGTACTTATTGATCCAATAGTGAAAATAACTTGCTGACTGTCTAAAGGAGAAATAAAGGATATATTTTCATCATAGAGACAACAGCTGCTATTCCGAGTTGTAGGTCTTTTTTTCACAGCAACTGTGTAGTAAAGTGTGTTGTCCACTTCCCACCTTAAATATGCGAATGGAAAACCTACATCTCAGCTGGTCAAATTCTTTCTTCTGGCCTCACATAAGTGTGGAGTGATTCTGCCAGACCTCTTAGGATACCAGTACCTAAAAAAAGCTCTTCCTATGTCACAAAACCATTACAATGACTAAGAGACACTAATCAACAGCTGAATTGGGGGACAGAGGAGGTAGAGTGAGAGGAAAAATGGTGCTCTTTTGCTTTTATGCTGGACCATCTCAGTATGGCAGTAGCCATGCCTCTACTCCTTAAAACTTGCTACTGAATGCAGAGCAAGGAAAGCAGAAAGGGAAAGCAGGAAGAAACAACAATATGGAAACTCTGTAAACACTGTATGGACCTAGAGGACATTTTTAAGGAGCAAAGAAATTTTTGTTTGTCTCTTGCAGAAATTTTGATGTGTGCTTGGTACCACAGTCATTTGCTATTAGAGAATGTTTGTTTCATGTTTGTTCTGTGAAATTATTGGAGGGGGGAACCAAAAGGAGATTTAAGTGATGCACCCGATGACAGAAGGATTTTGTGAAACAAGCAGTAAGCTGAGGTACATTTGCATTTTCTTTATTACAAACAGAGATGATGAATGTCTGCTAATCTACCTTCAGAGCTGTGATTTGTCACAACAGATTTTGGCAACTGAACAGTGTGACAGCTGAAATAAAAACACTTCTGTGAGACATTCAGGAGCCTCTGGCTTTCAGATAGAAGCCTTTGTTTATTTGCAGATTTAGTAGCCAAAGGGACTTGAAATGCAAAAGCATATAAGGAATGGAGATAATTAGGAAAAAATCCCTTACAGAATATCAAACGCACAAAGCAGGATGCTGTTCTGAAATACCTTATCTTCTTCTCTTCCAATCTTGGACAACATCCAGATTGAAAAGACAGTGTTTGTGTGCAATGGCATTTTTAAGTTGTCACCTTGTTATTTGCAATTTGTTAAAAAGTGATAGAGATCAAAACACAGATTCTCTGTTGTTTTCCTTTCAAAATGGTCATTAGACCAAAGTCATTAAACCAAATTTTGCCATTAGCAAAGCATTTAAGGGTGAGAAGCCAGATTCATCCAATCATAGAATGGTTTGGGTTGGAAAGGGCTTTTAAAGGTCATCTAGCCTAACCCCCCTGAAGTGAGTAGGTACATCTTCAACTAGATCAGGTTGCTCAGAACCCCGTTCAACTTGGCCTTGAATACTCCCAGGGACTGGGGCATCTACCACCTCTCTGGGCAGCTTGTACCAGTGTTTCATCACCTTCATTGTAAAACATTTCCTCAGATTATCTAGTCTAAATCTACCCTCTTCCAAATTAAAACCACTACCCCTTGTCCTACTGCTACAGGCTGTACCGAAAAGTTTGTCATCTTTCTTATAGGCCTCTTAAGTCTGCAATAAGTTCTCCCTGGAGCCTTCTGTTCTCTAGGCTGAACACAAACTCTCTTCATAGAAGCCTGTCTTCATAGGAGAGGTGCTCCAGCCCTCTGATCCTTCTTGTGGCCCTCCTCTGGGCTTGTTTCAACAGGTCCATATCTTTCTTGTGCTGAGGACTCCAGATCTGGACATAGGACCAGAGGTAGGGTCTCACCAGAGCAACCTAGAGGGGAAGAATCACCTCCTTTGACCTGCTGGCCACCTTTCTTGTGATACAGCCCAGGATATAATTGACTTTCTGGGCTGTGAGAGAATTTTGCCAGCTCATGTCCAGCTTTTCATCACAGAATCGAATAATGGTTCAGGTTGGAAGGGACCTTTAAGATCATCTAGATCCAACCCCCTGCATGGGCAGGAACACCTTCCACTAGACCAGGTGACTCAAAGCCCTGTCCAACCTGGCCTTGAACACTTCTAGGAAGGGGGCATCTACCAGTATTCTGAAGTTCTCCTCAGGGCTGCTTGCAACCCCTTCATCTCCCAGCCTGTATTGATAGTGGAGATTTCCATAACTCATATGGAGGACCTTGCACTTGGACTTGTTGAACCTCATGAAGTTCACATGGGCCCACTTCTTGAGCTTGTCAAGATCCCTCTGGATGGCATCCCATCCCTCAGGCATTTAAACTGCACCTCTCAGCTTGGTGTCATCTGCACACTTGCTGATGGTGCACTCAGTCCCACTGCCTATTGCATTATTGAAGATATCAAACAGTACTGGTCCCAGTACAGCTTCCTGAGGGAAACCACCTGTCACCAGTCTCCATCTGGACATTGAGCTATTGACCAGTACCCTCTGAATGTGACCATCCAATCAATTCCTTATCCACTGAGCAGTCCACCCATCAAATCCATGTTACCCCAATTTAGAGAGAAGAATGTTGTGGGGGAACTGTGTCAAAGGCCTTACAGAACTCCAGATAAATGACATCCATATCTCCTTCCTTGTCCACTGATATAGTCACTCCATCACAGAAGGCAACCAGGTTGTTCAGGCAGGACTTGCCCCTGGTGAAGCCGTGTTGGTTGTCTTGAATCACCTCTCTGTCTGTCACATGCCTTAGCATAGCTTCTAGGAGGATCTGTTCCATGATCTTGCCAGGCACAGAGGTGAGGCTGACAGGTTGTTAGTTCCCAGTGTCCTCCTTTCTGCCCTTTTAAAAAATGGGTGCAATTTTTCCATTTTTCCAGTCACAAGGCACTTCCCTTCACTGCCAGGATTTTCAAATACCTTGTCAAATGGCTTGGCGACTATGTCAGCTAATTCTCTCAGGATTCTGGGATGCATCTCCTCAGGTCCCTTAGACTTATGTATGCTCAGGTTCTTCAGATGGTCATAAACCTTACAGAGGGTGGGACTTTGCTCCCCAGGTCCCTGTCTTGTGGTCTATCCACTTCAGAGGTGTGGGAGGAGTGATAGCTGGCCAACACTGAGATGAAAAAGTTCTTGAGCATCTCAGCATTCTCCACATCTGTCATTACCAGTCTGCCAGCCTTAGCCATAAGGCTGGGACCATTTTCTTTGACCTTTGTTTTCTGGTTGACATACCGGTAGAAGCTCCTTATTACTTTTGCACTGCTTGTCAGGCTCAGCTCCATCTGTGCCTTGGTCTTCCTGATCTCATCCCTACACAACCAGGCAGTGTCCCTATACTCTTCCCAGGACACCAGTCCGTGCTTCCACTGCCTTTGCATTTCCTTCTTGTCCTTTAGTTTGACCAACAGGTCTCAACTCAGCCATGCTGATCTTCACTGTGAGCAGTGAAGAACTTGTGGGTGATGTGACAGCTGGAGGCCATCTCAGTCATAGCAAGCATTCTCAGATTTCAGTGAAGTGAGAAGGGAATTTAGCAGAACTGGTACCTTGGATTTCCAAAGGACAGATTTTGGCCTGTTCAGTAAGACTGGTTTTTGTGCAGGTACCCAGTAACTCCTCTCTGACAGAAAGAGGGAGCAGAGTGAAGCCCCCATAACCTAAGGGGTAGGTCAGCAACCTACTACAACACAAGTCTACATACACAAATCTACGGGGTCAGGTGGGATCTACCCAAAGGTATTGAGGGATCTGGCAGAAGTGCTCACCAAGATACTTTCCATCATTTTTCAGCAGTCTTGGCTAACTGGAGAGTTGGGTTCTGCACTTGGTTTACAATGCAATGCTACAGGCTTGGGGAAGAGTGGCTGCAAAGCTGCCCAGAGGAAAAGGATATGGGGGTGTTGACTAACAGCTGGCTGATTATGAGTCATCAGTGTGACTAGGTGGCCAACAAAGTGAATTATGTCCTGGCTTGTATTGGGAACAGTGTGGCCAGTGGGACTAGGGAAGTGGTTGTACCCCTGCACTCAGCACTGGTGAGGCTGCACCTTGCGCACTGTTCAGTTCTGGGCCCCTCCCTACAAGAAGGATATTGAGGTGCTGGAGTGAGTCCAGAGGAGGGCAATGAAGCTGGTGAAGGCTCTGGAGAACAAATCTTATGAGAAGCATCTGAGGGAACTGAGGTGTTTAGTCTGGAGAAAGGGAGGCAGAGGGGAAACGGTAAAACTTTCTGCAACTACCTGAAAGGAGTTTGTAACCATGGGGGTGTTGGTCTCTTCTCCCAAGTAAGAAGCAATAGAAACAGTGGAAATGGCTTCAAGTTATAGAGGGGAGGTTTAGATTGGGTGTTAGGAAAAATTTCTTCACCAAAAAGGTTGTCAGGCACTGGAACAGGCTCCCCAGGGAAGTGTTTTAGTCACCATCCCTGGAGGTATTTAAAAGATGTGTAGATGTGGTGCTTAGGGACATGGTTTAGTGATGGAGTTGGTAGTGTTAGGCTAACAGTTGTCCTTTCAAACCTGTATGTTCCTATGATTCTATACTTTTTATTGTTTTCTATCATATAGGCTCTATACCTTATTTATATGTTTCACTTTTCTAGTCTTTCTCTCAATTTTGTACAATCTTATTTTCCCATCCTGAATGCCACACCTCACAACAAAACTGTCCTCTTCTCCTAACAGTCTTAGGAAGAATCACTTCTCTTCCAGGTATCCCAGGTTTACATTAGTCAACCTTTATCTAGTGGCAAGGGATGGATCAAAGCTTTTTGGAAAGCTCAAACTTTGCCAGCTGCTTCCTTGGCTTGACTGAGAAGCCTGTCTACAGTTTTGGCAGACACCATCAGCTTTGAAGCCAGTCACCTGCAGAGCTATTCATTACCTCACAGTGTAAAATCACAGATAGCCATTGGTGGGAGACAGCTAGGAGCTGGAGAGGAATTAGAGGGGGTGGGATTACAACCTTCTGAGGGTGTGAGGACACGAGTTATTTCATGAGAAAGAAGTGGAGCAAGTGGGTATGAAGAGGTAGAAGATAAATATGACATAATACAAAACAGTGAAGACACACTAATGCAAAAGCAGCTGGGTGGTCTAGATCTGAACATTTTTACAGTTGTTATGAATACAGACTACTTGCAAGTCTTTCCTGTCTTGGCCATTAAGAGAAGAGGGACATAAAAGACTGAGAACTTCTTGTCACTACCCATGATACACAAAAGTGCTGGCAAAAATCAGAGTGGGTGGATTTGCACAGGCAATCACCTAAAAACTGCTAGTTACAGAAACTTCTTCCACAGTTTTGGTTTTTTTCTAACTGTATAATGAGCTTAGTTTGGTAGATCCCAGTAATGTGGAAGGAGCATGGCAGGTAGCTGTAGAGATATTTTCTGAGGAAGGGCTAAGAACGCTGTCTGATGTTGCATCTCAGATTTAATGAAGTATAGTCTAAAGTCTTCTGGAAAAGAAACAGCGTACAACAGTATATCAAGAGAGAGGCTCATTCACAAGGGGCGAAGGGCAGGAAAATGACTTCTTAATAGCTTTCAGTGACAAAAACTAACCACATCCAAACTGAATTTCCTAATATTTCTGTTGATTTGGAGAAGCAATTTGGCCAAACTGCTAATTTTTGCAAATTAAAATAAATTACTGTAGTTTGAACATAGTGTCTGGTTTGTAAAATAGGACACAACTACTTAGCATTTTTTACTTCGCTCATTTGCTTCATCTGGGAGCAAACATACAAGGTTGTCTGAAGAATTTCTAAACCACAATTTATCTCAGGAAATTTATTTCAGCTAGTTTTTACTGCAATAAAACTCTGATTATATCTAGAAGCCATATTTAGTGTGGATAAGCATGATAAATTTTGCAAATTGTATAATCTTTGGTTATTTCAAAGCAACCAGTACAAAATTTGCTGGGAGAATACAAATATAGAGAGAACATTAAAACAATTTATTTTAAAATTCGTTGTTGTACTTGGAAAAACTGCATCTAAAATTACCTGAAAGTATGAAAAATAGTAGACTAACAGCTTTGTACTAAAAATACAAGATTTTTGTATAATAGAGGTTAGATAAAACTCTTTAGCTTAGAATACTACTTCACAGTGACAGTGTTGTATAGGCAACCACTCCAGTACCATTCAAGTTAGCAGTGATGTTATGAATCATGTTCTGGTATTAGACAAACCTTCTTTTGATGATTTCAAAGACAGATCTATGAAGCTGCCTTTTGATGCTAAATCTTTGCACATTCTCCCAATGGCTAAGGATGAATGCAGCTCACCGTTTCTTGTCCAGCTTTTTTGACTTTGTAGGAAAACATGTCTAAAGCCTCCCTAGACCTTTATCAGACTTTAGGATTAAATTTCCTCTCAAGTTTTGATTCTATATTAATCAATGGAAGAATCAGAGTTATTATACTATTTCCTATAAAAGGAAATAATTTTGGAGATTGTCCATCATGTCTTTATTCTTTTCAGTAGCGTAAGTTCACCTTTCAGACTTTCATATCCCTCAATGCCCTTTGCTCAGTAATATCTTAATATTATCTATAATGTTTTGTATTCCAAACCACATTTTTGCATGCAAAATTTTTACTAGGTTTAGGTTTTTCAGATATAAAAAATAATAATTTGATGGGATTTTTTTTGCCTGAGCAGTATACTTCATAAACCACATTTTGATTGCAAGAGAATCTGAGAAGAATCTTTTTCATAGTACTTTTTAGAAATAAAATCTTCTGTCAGATTCTGATTTTATTTTTGATGCTTCTTAATCTGATTTTATATTATCTAGAAGGTAACAGACCAGTCTAAACTCTATACATATAAATTATTTTATATCTTTTACATACTTCTTAATATTTTATTGACTTTTAATTACATTAAATTGTTCAGATAACTCTCTGACTGTCCTGGTTTGAGCCAGGATGAAGCCAATTTTCCTTTTACTGATTTTTTTTTTTTTGTTCAGTAAACTCTCTTTTAACTAGTAGCTGAGTGTTCCAGCTAGGAACAATAACAAACAGTGGAATGTTTTTCTAACTGCTGGGTCTTCAAGGTCACACCTTCACTCTGCCAGCTCAGACACTACGGGGAGATCTATGACCCCCCCGTAGGAGGCTGAGTTAGACAGACAGCAAAACTGGCCAGAGATATTCCATTCCATATATCTATGTAAGCTCAGAGGAAGGTCAGAGATCAGAGAAGACAACTTCCTTCCTGCTTCTTCTTCCCTTCTCTTCCATCTATGGCTGGTGTCCAGGGAGGATTCCGTCCATCCATCACCATTGACCCCCGGGCTCAAGCTCTCCTGACCGTCATCACTCTGTGCTCTCTCCAGCAGCTCTGGGATTTTTTGGGACTGTTTGCAGCTCAGGAGATGCTCTGGGAGTTGCTGGGGGAAGGGGGAGGCGAGAGACTTCTGCATATTCCCTAAACACATTTGTATAGAATTGTACATATTTTCTTTTATCATTGGTATTTAATTAAAGCTGTGTAGTTTAGTTTTCAATCCAGCCAAGTCTCTCTGTTTTTCTCTTTCTCCTTCCCTACCTGGTTGGGGGCAGGAGGGGACCAAGAGCATTGTTGACGGACCTGAGTCAAAGGGTGACACTGACACTTCAGAAAGCTCTTCTCCAATGTGGGTAACAATACTGTTTTGCCTTTAAAACATATATTTCAGGTTTTTGCTTGAAATTATTCTTGAATAATTATTCTTTATAAATTATTCTTGAAATTATTCTTATTTGGCATTTGGGGTCTTTGATTTACAGGAAATTACAGGAACAAAGCCTCCTCCCTTGATAACAGAGGAATACATTCAGTATACACTAAGAAAGGAGATCTGACATCTACTATCTAAAGACAGGACATCTAAAATGAAGAGAAGTTATAAGGAGAAATTAAGTTGAATTTCTATTCCCATTCAGTTGACACAACTTCTTGTTCATTAGAGCAAGATGTGGGATGTAGTGAAGAATGCAATACATGTTAAAGATTTCATTCAAACCAGATTTAGTGTCATGCTGCAAGAAGATACGGCTTCAAAGCTGGCATAAACATCTGGGAGTACTTCAGTAAGTAATACCAAAAAAATTTGCCTTCTTGCACAGCAGCTGATGCAAAGTATCTGGAAACTCAGAACTGTAAGATGTATGCTCTGACAGCGGGTATATTTGTGCCCAGCTGTTTAAATGTGAAAAGAACTTACTTTGCTGCCTCTGCAGCTGGAATATTCCAGTCTCTCCCTTCTTTCAAGGTGCTTGACATGATATATCTCTTGCTGTTACAACTGCTCTCAAATACCATCCTGAATATGGCTCTCAAGTGAAAAGTAAGCATTCTCCAAGAGCATTCTAGCAGATGAAAAAGAAATGCTCCAAACATGCGAAGTCTGGCAAAAAATCTGCATTATGGCAGGCAAAGAGGGAGAACAGAAACAGGAAGGGCTTTCCTCCATCTTGAGGGTATGAAACACAGATTCAGTTCTGGAAACCTGTGACTTATAAGATGCAACTCCGATACCAGCTGAAGGAGGTTATTCTGAAGAGAAATCTGGTCTTTGAAGTAAACAGCGAACATGAGGCAGCCATGAATCTTTCTCTGCAGTAATTGCTATGAGGAATGGCTCTGCGGCTCATGTTGTCTTCTGAGGTGTTTTTTTTTGTTGGTGGTTGGGATTTTTTGGGGGGAGGATTTTAAAAAGTAGCACTTGGTAGCATATTGTCTATGATCTATTCATGCAGCTCTCAAAGATGACGTAAGCAGACTTTGGACACAGTGGGAACCCACACGCAGATATAAGATACAGATATAAAGGACTTACTCCTTCAAAGACGTTTTAGTCATAGCTGGGTACATCATAGTACGTGCTTCCCAGTCCCAGACATATATCCATCGTGAGTAAAGCATTGTACATTACTGGAAAAGCTACTGCTACAGGTGGGGAGGAGACCCTGCAGGCAAGTTTGTCATGAGGCATGACAAATAGGTCTTTTGCTGTAGGCCCCAAGAGAGACAATCTGAGTGAAAGCCAACAATGTCATAAACCTGTCTGCCAAAAGACAAACCTTTGTGGCACAACAGTCCAGTGCTACCCTCAAGAACTGGGCATGCTAAGCAGAAGCACAACAAGCTTCTGGACTTAGACAGGATCACAGAAGAGTGAGTGTAATGCAATGTGATCTATGTTTCTCTATGGAGAGATGAAACATAACACCTAAAACTGATAGTAACTTTTGAGAGGAAAAATATGTAAAGAAGCAGAATGGGATTTTTTTGGTTGGTTGGTTGGTTCGCTGGGGTTGATTTGTTTGTTTGTTCATTTGTTTATTTGTTTTGTTTTGTTTTGTTTTAAGAATTAGAACAGTTGACATTTCCTCTAGCTCTCTTTATGTACTATCTGAGAACTAATTGACAAACTACGGAGATTCCTCACATCTCCCTACCTCTCTTTGCCCTTCTAGCCCCCTTCGTAAATTAGTTTAACATTACTTAGTTTTATGGTAATCTCTTTTTTGTTTTGGTGTCTAGCCCTATCCTTCTTCAGACCAGTTCAAGGGGGTTGTAAAACCACAAACATTACACAACAGTGTCAGGGCATTGACAAGCAGTGGACTTTGTGTGTGTGACACTAAGACAATGCATACTGGGGTCTCACCAGCTCTTGTCTGTTTAGCATCCTAGGGATTGATTGATAGTGGCCTGAAATGGAATTGTAATTGGGAGTTTTGATCTGAATCAATTACCGAAAGTGCTAAACTAACCATTCTGCAGAACAGAGTTTTGATTATCCAAGAGTACAGTGAAAGTAGAAGCTTTCTCGTATTAACTTACTTGTGTATCTCAATCTCTGTTCATTTACATTGAAAAGTATAAACTTAATAGACCATTATCAATATCTTAAACTTTTCCCAAAACTAAGAAGGTATTTAAATGAAAACTAAAGCAAACACAGGGCCATGAGAGAGCTGTAACATTTAGCACACTCTACAGCCCTGTTTTAAATTTTACAATCTTTATGATATTGCTATTATAAACAATATTATGCACACAAAGACTTCAGAAACTTTACAAATATTACTGGAATTCTGCAGTATACCTGTGAGGAGAGTACTATTTTGCTGACTGAACAAGCAATATATAAAGAAGCTGAGGCAGAAAAGAGTTAAGCAAGTTGATAAATTTCACTAAGCAAGTCTGTTGCAAAATAAGATCAGAACTCATTCTCACAATTTGCAGTCTTTATCTTTCCCCTAAAGTCATGATTTTTCACCTTCAGGTTGTTACTTGGGAAGGTAGAAGCTATTTTGTTTAATTCTCTACCCCCTGACACAGACTATATTTCTACATTAAATAACATGCTTTTGCAAACAAGCAAATGTTATTTACATACAGATTTGTGGAAATTAACAAAACCAGAGGAGCTTACCCAAATCCAGAAAACAAGCGACAGAAGAGGAAGAAGCCATAGCCCTGGACAAATGATGAAAGGAAGGCAAAGAATCCATTGACAGACATGCATATCAGGAGTGACTGTCTCCTTCCCACCTTGTCTGCCAAGCCTCCCCAGAAGAATGCCCCCACCATCATCCCAAGGTACACTATGCTACCTGCAACACACACACAAAAAAGAAAATTGCTTTGTGAGCTACATAACTCATCACAATGGATCATACTACTGTATTTGCAAAACAATGAGAGGTTATTTTCTTCTTTCTCAGTGAATAGAAATTACATGCATAGTTTTACAAATGTACCTAGGGAAAACAGATTTCCTACTGTGTCTTCGTCATCTGTTCCCAAACATGGCAAAGCTTAATATAACTATTAAACAAGGTGCCCCTAGCCAAAACAATTAAAATACAGGCAAATAAGACTGAATGGGAGAAAGAATGCCATTATTTCCTCAGTAATAAACTGCACTTATGCTAAATACTGCAAAAATTGTAACTTCCCCTACATAAACAAGTTGTCTGAACAATTGTAGAATATAAGCAGTCCTGCTGGGGATTAATTACTGGGTGTAAAATGTGTTAAGTCTAAGTCTAAACAGACAGTTTCCATTTCAGATACATAGAATCAAAAATGTCCAACTTGATTGGTTTTTTTTTCCTTCTTTCTGCTTCAGTGTACTGCTTTATTCAAAAAAGGATTGTCCTGTACACAGAATAGTACTGGAATGCTTCGGTTTGTTCTTTTTTCTTTTTCCCAAAAGATTTTTTAACTGATACATTACAATTTAGCTACTTATATTAAAATGAGATAGAGAAAAATATTTTGGGATTATTTATTTTAATGTTAATGATGTTTTCAATGTAAAGTCCTTTCCCACAGAAAGATAAGCTGAAATACTTGATACTAACCATTCACATTTTAGTGTATTGTCCATCATTTCCATTCCAGGGACAAACCTTCTGTAGGACATTTGGCAAATATGCACAACACACTGAGCAGACACAGTGTGAACAAAAATTAGTTCCCAAGCTTTGGACAGAAACAACCAGATTTGTATTTTATTGGATAGAGGTAATTCTTTTTCAACCTACTTTCTTACTGAACTTCCTGGATTGGGTTTTATCTACCTAGCAATTGCTATAAAGTACCTGGAAGCAGCTAAAATAGAAAAACAGAATCATAGAATGTATTGGGTTGGAAGGGACCTGTAAAGATCATCTAGTTCAAGCCCCCTACAATAAGCAAGGACATCTCCAAGTAGAACAAATTGATCAGAGCCACATCAAGCCAAGCAATCCTTGTCCTGTGTCTCTTTTCCATCAGCTACAAGAGCAGAAAAGTGTCCCAGCAACTCTGCTGGGCTTTAATTGCTGTTGTGTAAAATTCTGGTCTCCAAAAGAATCATTTCTGCCCTGCAGAAATTAGTTGGAAGGGAAAGAAGTGTAAAAATATACAAACACCTTTAAAAGCCTCAGCTTGGTTAACTCCATGTTAAAATAGAGGTCACTCATCTGTATTTCCATGCTTGAAATTACAGATGTTAACATTTGAAGACGAGACATCTGCAGGAGCCTCATCCACAACACAATGTCCCTGCTCTCCCTCATGCTTTGTACAGTTTCCACTGCTGCTTCTTTATGAGACGTCATTGTAAAACATTTGATAGAGCATACATTGTGTTAAATGTGTATTAGCAAGATAGTTATACTTTGTTGAGATGAGCATGCTGATTTTAGCAGTGTCTCTTACCATTGATCATGACCAATATCAGCAAATCAGTCTTTTATGCAGCTGCCTTTTTAGCTAGCATAAAAAAAACTCCAGAGTATTTTTAGACTTAATGTCTTCTCCATGAGTCACTCAGGACAGTATGACAGAACCACTGCTGCTCATGACAGAAGCATTAACTATCTCTTTAGCTAATCAAGAGCAATAAGCTCCTTAAGAAAAACAACTAAATGTCTTTTGAAAACAACTTTTGTCAATAGACATTTTCTAGCTATTACTGAGGTCTTAATCTTTAATCAAAGGGTATTCATGAGAATGTAGGTAAATACTGAATTTGCAGAATTACTGATAAATATCTTCTCTTTCCTCTTAGACCAGGAAGGACACAGACACTACAATATTCTTATTGATTTAGAGGTGTTTAGCAATATTGGGTAGTTCCTTCATTCTAAACAGAAATTTTTGTTCCAATAGTTGAGGTCTTGCTGATAATGCACATGCAGCCCATTCATTTTCTGGTCCAAAAGAGACCACTCCTGTGGGCAAGATTACTCTATCACACTGCAGGTAGACGAGTACTAACCAGCAGTCTGGAAACTCCACCCAGCAGAGCTGGCCCTTGCTTAGTAATATTGTTTGAAAGAACTTAGCAAAATAGTTCAACAGGTGCATTGTCAGCAGACTGATTTCAAAAAGGCAAGTAAAATGGTTAATCTTTACTCTAAAAATGAAATTCCTTATATTTTTTCATACATAAACATTGTTGGTATTTCCCAATCAACATTAATATTAGAAATACTCAGAGAAGGTAAATCAAATAGTTTTGTATTTCTTTATATAGATATTTTTAACATAATAATATACTCATAATTTTACTATATAACTACTTCCCTTGTGAATCACAGAAGTATCAAAACATTATGAACAATGAAAGAATAAAGTGTCAAAGTCTTGAGAGTTTTAAAAAGTTAACCTTTGTTTTTTGATAACAAGTCCTTTGGTCATTGTACTGTGCCTTGGCCTCTCATACCCAATTATTTCTCCTGATGAGCATTCAAAAGATGCTGTTAAAAATAATATTCTCCTCTTATCAATAAACTGTCAGAAATAAGCTGCTGCCTGAGCTGCACCATGAGCTTATTACTTTCTCATTATATTAACTTTGATTTATTTCCTAATTGCTTTGCAGACCCTTCATAACTCTTCTTTCCCAACAAAGACCTGTATCCCTTCCATCCTGAATGTATTGCAGCTACCAATTATACCTGTTTCAGTGTATTTTCATGTCCTTCTTTTTTTTTTCACATTTTTCACAGAACACAATCCTGCCTGCAGCCCACAAGGGAAGTCCCCTTCCTCTCAGTTTTCAAATTATTCCTTAAGTCCTTTCCCTTCTGCAGCAATGTTCACAAAAAAACATATAACTGACAAATGGCAAAGGATAACTCTATAAACAGTTAAATAACTGAACAACCACCTAACAAATGCAAGTAAAAAATAGCATCAAATTATTTCAATTTTCATCCCTTCTTTTCCAACCCTTGTAGCTCTTGTTTATTACATCACGGATATGAGACTTCCTGATGGTTGGCTTTTGCTTTAACACACTTAATATAAATTAGATATAAAACCAGCCCAAAGCTGTTTTCTTCCTGTTGTGTTGTTCAGGTTATTTGTCTGAGCAAGGAATGCATCTTCTACCACTGAAAAAAGTACTATTTTTTTAAAAAAACGAAAACTCTAAAAATAAGATTATAATATTATTTTTATTTTGGAAAGTGAGATTATAAATGTGTTCCTAAGATAGCTCCAAGAGGAGAAAAACTCCTTTCATAAGAATTATATTAGACTTCAATCAGTGTTTTATTTATTTGTACTATGATCTTCCCATATGTTATTGTTTAGATTATAATAATTCATAGTGAAGAATTCCAATGCCTATAAGTAATATAATGAACAGGAATATCCAAATTTTTCTCCTTTAACCCTGATAAACAGTATATTCACAGTCTAAAGATGATGATCTTTCAGAACCATAATTATAATCTGTTATTAGTTTATTTGATCACAAAGGACTTCAAAAAGAATTGTAACCCTTGCAGCAAATAACTTCAGTAAAACATAATGTCTATTTAATTATCTGTTTAGAATAGGAGGTAATTAAAGCAAACACTTTTTCATTAGTGTTTGCTAAGACAACAAATATATGGAAACTGTAGTAACTCCAGAACTGGTAGAAGAATTCAGCTTTCTGAAGCTGCTGTCTTTGGATGTCTAAAACCATCCATGTAGTCAGAATACTAGATCTTCAGTTCTAATTTGTTATGACATTCACCTCCTCAGAGGTTCTAACACTCCCAACATTCTTACATAAAGAACTTCCATGAACTAATATTCTTCCATAACAAGTATTTACTCTTTTATCTAAACAGTGCTTGAAGCTGGGGAACAGCAAGCTCTATATTGATGGAATGGTAAGTTTTAAAGGCGGATATCTAAGTGGTTAAAGGGGTAAAACATCAATTGTTCAGCTATCTGAAAAAGTTGATTGGGACTGTTTTCCAACAAACATGTGAGCCAGCCACCATATTAACTAAAATTACAATTTTACATTATTCTGTGCAAGACTTCTCAAGACATGCATTTCATTGGCAGGTGCCAGGGGGCGTGTTTAAGAATCGTGGCAAAATTTAAAAGCAGCCTCTCAGCAGCTCCCTCAGGGCAGCGGCAGCGCGGGGCGGAGCGCGGCACCGGCACCGGCACCAATGCCAACGCCAAACACCAATGCCAACAACAGCACCAACACCAGCACCGGCAGCGGCCATCGCAGAAAGCAGCCCGAGCCAGGTTAGTGGGTTGGCACAAGCCATTCAGTGTGGGTGTGCGTGAGGGTACACTAGGAGCAGCAAACAGAGGCTGCTTCCTTTTAGCTAGACAGACCATCATGGTCACAGCACTACCAAAAGCCACAGTGAGAAAGAATGTGGGAACTCAGACTGAGCTTTTGTGCAGACACGAGGCCGTGCAGGGCTGGGGCTGCAGTGAATGCCCGAGCCTGGCACTGGTACCAGAGGGAGCCAATGACACAGCTTGTGTGTGATATGAGCAAGGACATGATCTGCTCAGGCAGGTGGTTGAACTGAGGGAGGAGGTAGAAAGGTTAAGAAACATCATTGAAAGTGAAATAGATTGGTGAAGCCACACCCTGAGGCAAGGGCAGAAGGAAGAAGTTCTTAAACAAGTGATGGATCCTCTCCCCTCCCATCATCAGACAGAAGGAGGGAACTCACAGGACAGGAAGGAATGGAGGGAGGTTCCTCCTCGGAGAGACAAATGAAAACCCTCATAGCCCCTCCCCACCCTCCCTGTTGCCCTTGAAAAATAGGTATGAGGCTTTGGAATTTCAGGGCCAGGCACATGAAGAGGGAGAGGTAGATCCATCTGGTGAGTCATCTACAGCTTGTCACTCACCCCCACGCCTTAAGGCTTCCTCAACTAAAAAGAAAAGGAGAGTAATTGTGGTGGGTGACTCCCTTCTGAGGGGAACAGAAGGGCCCCTTTGTCGACTAGACCCATCCCAAGGGGAAGTCTGCTGCCTCCCTGGGGCTCAGATTAGAGATGTTAAAAGGAAACTCTCTGATCTGGTGCAGTCCTCTGACTACTATGAAAGTGATGAAATTGTTACAAGAAGTCCAAGGGCAATGAACAGAGACTTCAGGGCCCTGGCACAGCTGGTTAGGGGGTCTGGAGCATGGGTAGTGTTTGTCCCTATATCTGTTGCAAGAAAGGTTGAAGAGATAAACAGGAAGAGTCTGCAGATCAATGCATGGGTATGTGACTGGTCCCAAAGGCAGGGCTTTGAGGTTTTTGATCATGGGATGCTATATGAGACACCTGGCCTGCTGGTGGCAGGTGGGATGCCCTGTCCCAGAGGGGCAAAAGGCTTTTGGGGCAGGAGTTAGCAGGGCTCATTGACAGGGCTTTAAACTAGATATGAAGGGGGAAAGGGACATAACTGGACCTGTTAAGGTCAAGCCCAAGAGAAACATTCCAGGGCTTGAAGGATAGTGGACTAGGGAGAATTCTCACTCTGTCATCTCATTTGAGAGAAAGGATAGGTGTTTAGAAACCATGGAAGCATCTGAGAATGGTCTGGTAGGAAATGGAGCCCACAGTGGAAAAAAGGTGTTGGAATCATAAGCTCATCTGAAGTGCATCTATACCAATGCACACAGTACAAGCAACAAAGAGGGGGAGCTTGAAGCCATGATGCACCAGGAAGACTATGACATAGTAGCTATCACAGAAACGTGGTGGGATGCTTCACACTGCTGGAGTGCAACAATCAATGTCTACAAGCTCTTCAGGAGGGATAGAAAGGGAAGGAGAGGGGGTGGAGTAGCCCTGTATGTTGGAGAATACTGTGAGAGTTTGAAAATCGAGTACAGGCATGATGAGGTTGAGAGTGTTTGGATTAGGTTAAGGGCCAATAAAGCTGATATCACTGTGCGAATCTGCTATAGACCTCCCAACCAAAGCAGTGAGGTGGATGAAGCTTTCTATAAGCAGCTGGGAGAAATATCTGTTACTTGCTGTTGTTCTTGTGGGGGACTAACCTCCCAGACATCTGCTGGGAATACAACACAGCAGAAAGGGAACATCCCAAGAGGTTCCTGGAATGTGTGGAAGATAACTTCCTTGTTCAGCTGATTAAGTGAGCTGATCAGGGAGGGTGCCCTCCTGGACCTGCCTCTGGTGAACAGGGAAGGTCTTGTGGGGGAAGTAAAAGTTGGAGGCTGTCTAGGGCATAGTGATCATGAGATGATTGAGTTGTTGACCCTTGGAGAAACAAGGAGAGGGGTTAGTAAAACTGCCACCTTAGACTTCTGGAGGGCAAACTTTGACCTGCTCAGAAGGCTGATTGACAAAACCCTTTGAGAGGCTGCCTTGAAGCATAAAGAAGTCCAGGAAGGCTGGACATGCTTCAAGAAAGAAATTTCAAAGGCACAGGAGCAGGCTGTCTCCATGTGCTGAAAAACCAGTATGGGGATAGGAGACCAGCTTGGCTAAACAGGGATCTTCTGTTGGCCCTTAGGAACAAAGGGAGAGTCTTTGACCTTTGGAAGAGGAGACAGGTCCCACATGAAGTCTATAAAGATGAAGTGAACCTATGCAGGGCAAAAATTGGGAGAGCCAAAGCACAGCTAGAGCTCAAACTAGCTACAGCTGTTTGGGATAACAAAAATTTTTTCTATAAGTTCATTAACAGCAAAAGGAGGATTATGGAAAATATCCATTCTTTATTGAATGCAAAGGTAATCTTAGTAACAAAGGATTAGGAAAAGGCTGAGGTGCTCAAAGCCTACTTTGCCTCAGTCTTTAGCAGTGGAACTAGCTGTTCCATGGATACACAGCCACATGAGCTAGGAGACAGGGAGGATATGCAGAATGAGGTCATCACAATGAAAGAGGAAGTGGTCAGAGAACTGCTACACCACTTAGACACACACAGGTTTATAGGACTGGATGGGTTACATCCAAGGGTGCTGAAAGAGTTGGCAGACATGGTTGCCAGGCCACTTTCCATTATTTACCTGAAGTCCTGGCTAACTGGGGACGTGCCAATGGCCTGGAAGAAAGCAAATGTAACACCCATCTATAAGAAAGGCAGAAAGGAGGATCTGGGAAACTATAGACCTGTCAGTCTGACCTTGGTACCAGGGAAGGTCACGGAGCAGATCATCCTGAGTGTTATTAGAAGCCATATAGAGGATAACCAGGGGATCAGGCCCAGTCAGCATGGGTTTATAAAAGGCAGGTCCTGCCTGATGAACCCAATCTACTTTTATAACCTGATGACCCGACTATTGGATGAGGGAAAGGCTGTGGGTATTGCCTATCTGGACCTCCAAAAAGCATTTGATACAGTTCCCCATAGAACTCTCATAAAAAACCTGGCTGCTCATGGCCTGGATGACACATGATCTGTTGGATGAAGCACTGCCTGGACAGTCGGGCCCAAAGAGTGGTGGTCAGTGGAGTCAAATCCAGCTGGGGCCAGTCACAAGTGGTGTTCCTCAGGGCTCAGTGTTGGGACTGTTTCTGTTTAACATCTTTATTGATGATCTTGATAAGGACATAGAGTGTATTATCAGTAAGTTTGCAGATGACACCAAGCTAGGCAGGAGCATTGATCTGCATCAGAATAAGGAGTCTCTACAGAGAGACTTGGATAGATTGGATCACTGGACTAATGTTAATTGTCTGGGCTTCAACAAGGCCAAGTGCCAGGTCCTGCATTTGGGCCACAACAACCCCAGGCAAGGCTACAGGCCTGGGGAAGTATGGCTGGAAAGTGTCAGGCAGAAAAGGACCTGGGGGTTCTCATTGACAAGTGGCTGAATATGAGCCAGCAGTGTGCCCAGGTGGCCAAGAAAGCCAATGGCATCCTGGCTTGTATTAGAAATAGTGTGACCAGCAGAAACAGAGAGGTGATTGTCCCCCTGTACTCAGCACTGGTGAGGCCACACCTGGAGTGTTATATCCAGTTTTGGGCACCTCAATTCAAGAGAGATATTGAGGTGCTGGAGCGAATATAGAAGAGGGCAATGAAGCTGGTGAAGGGCCTAGAGAATAAATCTTATGAAGAATGCTTGAAGGAGTTGGAAATGGTTAGTTTGAGGAAGAGGAGGCTGAGACCCCATCAGTCTCTACAGCTGTCTGAAAGGGCATTGTGGAGAGGTTGGTGCTGGTCTCTTCTCACAGGTAATTAGCAATAGAACAAGAGGGAATGGCTTCAAGCTGCAACAGGGGAGGTTTAGACTGGACATTAGGAACAATTTTGTCACAGAAAGAGTGGTTAGACACTGGAATAGCCTGACCAGGGAGGTGGTTGAGTCACAATCCCTGGATGTGTTTAAGGGTCATTTGGATGTGGTGTTGGTGGATATGGTTTAGGGGAGAACTTAGTAGAGTAGGGATGATGGTTGGACTTGGTGATCCCCAGGGTCTTTTCCAACCTGAATAGTTCTTTGATTCTATGATTTATCTAAATCCTCACTGTTTCCTACAGCAATAATATTATGTCTTAACTTAAAGACATAAGCTTAACTTATTGCTCATGCCTAGTAATATGCAATATATGCAAATCCCCAAATGCCACAGCATATCAGGCTTTTTTTCTATTACTGCTCTTCATATTAACCCACTTGTCTGCATTCCCTTTCAAGACAGCTGCAGACAGGCTTCAGTCTGCAATTTCATACTCTCTAGTGAAGATGCTTAATTACACACTAATTTCAAAGCATTTTTCTCTTCTGCTTAATAAATATATTTACAAACAGTGTAGCTTTACTTACTATTACACGATATAGAATTATTTTAGCAATCATGGTGATAGGGTGTGTCTGTTCAAATACACGAATAGTATAAAGTTATTTTAAAGTAAGTGCTGAAGTTCTTCAGTCTAAATAGAAAGGTGTGTACAGTGTCTATCACACTGCAGTGATTCTTGGACCTTTAAGTGTGGCTTGCAACTGAGTAACCTGTATGCTTATTGCTTTAGTAGTATTAATTCCAAAGTGACTAGTCTTCACATGAGAGACCATTTACCTTTTTCATATTTTGTTAGCTGCTTAGTGCACAAGACATTCTGGATAACCTTCACAGTCAGTCAAAAAACATGCTTTTATCTCCAAAATAACTAAAGAAAGATACAAATTCATACTTATAAAGACAAAAGAAGATAATCCCAGTGACATTAGTGGGGAAAAAAATACAAACTCCTCTCCTCTTCTAAACATGCTGAGAAATACAGAAACATTAATGTTTTCACAAAGGGAAGAAAACTAAAAAAAAAATACTGTTTCAATTCAAACCAAGCTTTAAAAAAAGTTTATTAATTTCTAAAAGTCTGTTTGTCTAATCTTTACACAGGAAAGCAACTCAGGAAAATGTTCTGATATGAAGGCTACCAAAAATACATGGTATACAACTCACAGCTCAAATCAATAAAAAAAAGACAACGCAATATATAGTGCCTGTACTCCATCAACAGAAAAAAGAAAGCAAACACCTCCTTATACCACTTTCAAACATACCTACAAAACATCTGGTGACATTCAATCTGATACCAATCCAGAAATTTCACATAAATAGAAATCAAGTGAACTGTATCTGCTTCACACACAAAATGATCCTGTTCTCACATAATACTGATAAATTATAATAGAGGAAATCAACCGTGAAAGTCATGAAAATGGGACTGAAAGCAAAGCTGAACAAAAGCAAGATCATACTCAGGTGACCAGTGTAGGCAGGAAAATAAGAAGAGCAGGTTACTCAGCAGTTCTACCTGCAAAACTAGTTATGATCTTTAAGACAATATGGGAAAAACTCCAATATCAACAATATAAGCAACTCAGATGATAAAGATGTGTTACAGTATCACAGACATAAATTGATGATTTATTTAGTAAGAGGACAAAATGTAAGATAGCCAAATACTGTACTTGTAAAAAGAAGCTTCAAAAATACAAAACATATCACCTAGAAAAAGTACAAAATAGTAAATATTATTTTTTAAAAAAAAACCCAAACACCAAAAAAAACCCCAAACCATAAAACCATAATTTTTTTCCCATATTTTTTTTCCCTTTTAAAAGGTTAAAGTCCAAATATTTAAGACAACTGATCTAAAAAAGAGAAAGAGATGTAGAAACCCACTATGGAATCTCCAAGATAACTGGAAGATAACTGAAAATAAATGAATGGGACTTAATGGCACACTCAGAAAGGAGAAAGCATCCAATGCTAGACAAAATTTGACAATACAAAATCTAAAGTCAACAAAATTTTAGATAATTCCCTACAATGTATTTTTACAGATTTAGCATTGAGACTGAAATGAATATGGTCTACTGGCATGGCTACCCAAACTCATCACCCAGCTGTGCTTTTACAAAGTCAAAAGTGAACCAGGAAGACTGTTTTGTTGGTTTTTCCTTGGTAGGAAAGAAGTGTGAAGAAGTCATTTATCTCCATGAAATAAAAAGAAAAACCCACTGTCTTTTCCAGGAAAACAACTTCTAACCCATTAATCTACTCCATTGTTTGTCCATCCTCAGGGACATTCCAGCAATGGAAATCCATAGCTGAAAAGGTTTGACCAATACTTTTCTGGTGCTATAACTGAAAGACCATCCACATGAAAGTCAAAGGGTCCCACAAAAATAATTTGCACAAATTTCTCTCAGGTTTTAGTTAATTTTTTTTGTTTGTTTCCTCTGGCATGCATATATCAAACTTATGTGCCTAATATGTCTACATTAGATTTGTTGCCTGGATCTCAGGTGTGAGCATTACAACCTGAAGTGTTTGTGGTACAAGGGTCAATTTAATTTCAACAGGAAAAAAACTGGCATTTTGCCTCCTTGTTTCCTCTCATTGGGCTACTGGAAATAATTCTTGTCTATGTACAAAGTGCAGAACAGGGTGAGTTAGCTCTGGACCTTTACATTAGCTGTTAATTTTGAAAACACAGTATTTTCTTACTTTAAGAGCATGTATGCTGTTAACTGTCCTTACAGTTCTAGAGACATTCAACTTTTAATTAATCTAAAAGTCACACAAGCAGGTGGGCTGATACATTGTTTATTACTAATGAAAGTATTACTCCTTCTTAACAGATGACTTTCCGGTGTACTTAGATATTATTTTAATTGAAATACTGTAATAACAAAAGCTCCTGCTTTTCCTCAGATCCAAATTAGATAAATTAATAATGCAAAGAAGAGGTTCCAGAAACTGCAGAGATTGTGACAGGTAATAGATTACCTGCTAGGATGGGGAATTTTCTTCACAGCTGTATTTTCTGATAAGGCATAAAATAGAGAATATGGTAAACAGGTACCTTTGCAATACATTTTCTTCATCACTTCTGCTTTAAGAACACTATCGTGTCAATAGCTAAGCCTTTTTAAAAAGCACCATCTACTACCAGATGCTAGCTCAATTTTAATTTATTCCACAACAATTTCTCAGAATAAAAAAACTGATCAGGGTTATTCCATTTTCTTCATTAGAATCATTTACAAGCCAAATCCTGGCAGAGATTACTGCAGGAAACAGCAGCACACTGCTATTCCTTACTGCTCTTGCTCAGCTAGCTAAGTAAGCAATGCACTGTAGAGAAAAAAAAACAAACCCCAAAGGCCTGCTTCCTTGATGCTCACAACAGGAACAATCAATCAGCATTCAAATTTAGCAACACAGGGTTGTAAGAATCAGACAATATGTGGGTTTCTCCCCATAGAAACAATATTTTTACAAGATGGTAGTTACCGATGTTCAGTATATAGAGTATAGACTATATAAAAAATTCAGGTAATCCGAGGTGATGACATGAAGCTGTGAGCAGCTTGTCTAGGTGCTATCACCGAACATACTATTTTCACACTACCTTCTCCTTTGATCCAAGAGTTCCCTCTGGCATGAGTGAGAAAATCCTAACACACAGGCTTTGGTTAAACCACCATAGTTAAGCTGTCCTAATACCCCTAATTCCTGTTTTCTTCCACTGTAACTGTGGAGGTTCCTCTGGATTTTTCTACTCTCAGATTTAGATGCTAAATTCAATGCATTCTTTGTCCACCTCTGAATTGACCCTGTCATGCTAGAAATTACTGTGACTTTGAAATTTGAAATGCACTTCTAAGGCAACCTTGAGAATCAGAATGATTATAATAGATATATGTTATTGAACAGTGCATGACACTGTGCAATGTGCTAGGATTAATTAAATTTCAAAGCCAAATATATATATTTCAGGAAAGCTTTAAATTGCCCACACAGTAATCTACATTAATCATCCCATTTTGCATCAAAACTGTTCAGTTTGGATACATGTTTTATTGCCTGAATGTTATTTTTTTTATTTGCCTACTCCTGCTACTGACTCTAAACTAAGAAGAGTCCGTGAATATCACTAACTTTTTATTAGTGCTGATTTAAAACAAAAAGACCAAAGTATGTACACCTACATGAATAACAGATGCATCCTACTCAGCAAATTAAAGCACATGATAACATTTAAAGAACATCACAGAACCGATTAATACATCCAGTGCTCCTAGTTAAGGTATCTGTACAGTATTAAACTAACAGTTGATGTTTTCTTCAGTGTTTCATCAACCATTAACTCTCCTTAAAGTAACTATATTCCAGTACTGTGTAAAATTCTTTCATTTTAAATGGAATAACTGTTTTTATTATTTTTTAATAAAGGGTGGAGGAAGATTAATTACACTTTAAAAAATGATAAAACAAACAATCAAACAAAAACAAACACAAAAAACCCCCAATCAACAGAAAACAACAAAAACATACCCAGAACAAACCAGCTGAAAAAACCACTTCAAAACCAAAGACTTTCTATGAGTTTCAGGAAAAGGCATTGAATTAGGCCTAATCTCGTTAGGAAGAAGCTTCTGAAATTAGTAAGAGTCTGACACTCACACATCTGCCAAACTAGCTGACAAGAGACCTGGTCTACCTCACCTAGCACACAGCAGCACACAACTCAAAAAGGAAACTTCCACTGATAATAGTCCCATATCTTCTTTCTGCTTTCCTATTTAGAGTCAGTGAAATAGATTAACTAATCCAATGTAAGAATGAAGCATAACAGATCAGAATAATTCTCTGTATGGTGCCAATACACCTGCAGGTGCTGGTGAAGCTAAACAGGCTTTTTAATTAAGTATTTACAACAGTGCCAGAAGGCATGATTATAATGTCTGAATGGAAAATTGTTTAGATGACTGTATCTATCAGTTCATGATCTCTATTTAACAAGACTTACTAGTGGCAATTTCAGAACCAACCTTGAAAATTGCCCTGAATTCTAGAAAAAAAATTGGAAAATACTTGTGCTCTTTGAAAATGAGCAGGTCTGAAAAATGCCAGACAAAAGCAATTCACAGCACAATAGAGTCACACCTCACAAGGGTTATATTAATCCATACTCCCTCAACTTTGTATGAGGCTTTTCACTGCTAACCAGTATAAAGCAAATAATTTCAGTCCAGTTAATATGCCATAAAGAAATTTGCAAATGGGCTAACTTTGCCTATACTTCAGAATGTAGAACTTTTTTAACACTATGGATGTAAAGCCAGTGTCACATCACACCATTTTCTTAAATTTCCTCACTTATATAACTCTCCCAACTTTCTACAATCCCCCCAAAATGTCAGATAAAATCAGATTTATCTGCCCAATAAATGTTTCTATGAATCTTTGAGGATATTTTACCTATCACATATTTATCCTGAGAAAAATTTACTCCTTAAGGAAAGCTAGAATAACGTGATATATGTAATTTGTCTTTAAAAATGTTTGGCACTGTTTCCATCAGCTGGAACACAGACTACATGTTGGCTAAAAGGGTCACTGGTTTAAGAGAGGCAGAAAACCACATTATAGAGTTAGTGGTAGGCAAGTGCACATCTACCAGTCTAAGTAGTAAGTAGAGTTGGCCTGGGTGGAAATCTGAGATTCTTCAATTGAAAAAAAAATATAGACAGAACTTCCCAAAGCTGCCGACAGTCCCAGACATATAATAAATCTGTGAGTAATTCTTCCCAGACTCCTGCAGCCTGTTAGTTTTTTGCAGTAAGCGAACATGCAAAATCTCACATTTATATCACATCCTCCTATCAAGCCATCCCATGCTGCACAGGGCTGATAGAAACTTGAAAAATGGTAAAAATAAATGAAAAAAACCCACCACTTTATGAAAAAGTCAGTAAATAACAAAGTCATGGACAAACTATTAACTATCACTATAGCTATTGTTAAACAATTTTTTGCATTGATGATTAAAAAAAAATTACATATGTCATATAAATGTCTCTATTCTGGGAGTAACACAGTATTTATTCCTTCATTCAAATATTTATATTTGTATAGTATTGTGACTTTGTTTCTTTCATCAGCTATGAAAGCAGTGATATTACATACATTTGAAGCAAACATTTGAGAATAGATACACCCATTGCAAGGGAAGAATTACATATGCAGTAAAATGCAGAGTAGATTAAAAAATTGTGTTCCGTACTTTTCAGCACTGGCATGCCCTTAAATAATCCCAAGATCTGAGAAAGTAGCTGTTTCAAACCAGGCTATTGCCATATACAACTGCTTCTTTGAAATACTGATAGCATAAGATAAAAAAACAAGTGAAACTTTGAAAGATTCTAAAATCCTTGACTGATTAAATCAATGGATAAAATGCATAGGAAGAATTCTATTCAGCTGTGACAAAGGGCCATTAAATTTGTTCCATGTCTTAATGAAATTCATTAACACTTTCTCAGGGGAAATAATTATTATTTTTGCTGAGGATCTCATACTTCCTCTATCTTTTCATAGCTTGAAACTTGATGCAAGATGCAAAATTCAGAGCTACAAGCACACAAATAATGAAGATCTGTATTTCCATAAATAAGAACTTGCAGATCACAACTTAACTGCATTGCAGCATTATCCAAACAGGGACTTGGTAGAGAGTGCAGCATCATATTTACAATGTTCAGTTTTAAAAACTCCATTTGACACTTTGATTTAAGAAGTGATGTATCATCAGGCAGAGATCCCATGGCAGTTGAGCGAGGAAGGAAAAAGTGGAGGTGACAGCAAAATTAAATGTGTGAAATCATCATGGCCCTCAGGCTTTTCCTTTGGGAGGCATCTCCTTCTTTTGGCCACTTTGGTGAGACTATAAATCTGTGTGACATAAATGGTAAAATCGCTCATCTGTGATAGGTTAAGGAGATCCAGAAAATAACCTGCACTGCATGAGAAAGCAGCTCAGTGATTTTTAACTATTATAGACACAATCAATCTCTGAAACAGAAATTTGAAGATTGCTACAAGTGCTTAATTATTTAACTTTATTTTTTGTCTGCAAATAAACACTGCAGGCTTACTTGCACATGGTGGTAAAGCAGCATTTATAAGTGGTTAGATGTACAAGTATCTTATTGCTATACTTACGGTCTTCACAGGTACATACATTATTGCAATTGCAGGTTGTATTTTTCATCATTTAAATAAAAGCAAGTTTCCCAATATCCACTGTACTCACTGAATTCAGCTGAAGCAGGCATAGCTTAAACCTTGAAGACATGTTTGATTCAGGCAACAAATGTCTTGCTCAAAAAGTGACCTACTACTTTACTAGAGGTATGTGCATTGATCGATCTCTGACATTATCCCAAGGTATATGATTGTAATTAGATCCATTTAACTATAAAAGTGGTAAATATTACTTACAGAGCTCTCAAAATATTACTTGGTTAAAACAGCATTTGGCTGTTTGGCTGAAAATGCATAAAAACACCAAGGCTGCCTGCTATGAACTGCAATGCAGTCATTTCATGTTGCCTTGTATTGAGTGTGTTACTCAGGCTAAAACTGCATGACTGCAAGTGGGTATTGAGCCAGGATAATATTGTATTTAACCCCAGGCTAAATGCTGAACATCTTAAAAGCAAAGATGAACATGTAAGTTAATGGTGTCTGATAGCTTGATTTCCTCAGTAAAGCTGCATGCAGGAATTCCTTGGAAGAAGAAAAACATTTAGCATGGTGGTACTGATCTTCTGTTAGCACCCAGCTTCAATAAGGTGGTTTGAGAACATCATCATCCTCAGAAAAGAAGGGCAGCTATTACCCACCTTAAATAAGTGCTTATAATGAGAGCCTGCAACAGTGCACAGGACTGAATACACTGCATTTCATTAATGGTTCCATCTGTGCTCCCAGTTCCCGTATTGTAACAAGCCCATGATGGGATATGGGTTTAATCCAGTTAGTACCAGAAAAAAATTACACTGTGTGTGCTCTCCAGTCTCTTTTTTCCCCTCAGAAAAGAAAAACAGACATGACCACCATCTCCACTGGTCTACATAATGTAGCTGTTTAGAACAGTTAAGGATCTGTGTCTTAATTTTTTCCCCTCAAATAATTGTGTTTGGAAGGCAAGCAGAAAAAGCAATGCAGTAGGAGAAGTTTAATAATGTCATTGCAAGAGAACTGAATTGCACTAAAGGTGAACAGCATGGACAATGGCATTTGTTTTTCTGGTATCTTCTTCTGAAGAAATAAGACATTAATCCTGGAGATCAGTTATCACCTTGCTCTGGGCTATTTAGCATACAATTTGATGACCACAGCTCTATTTCTAAATCTTTCTAACTCTGCTAAAGATTTATTACTACTATTAACTCTAACTCACACTGTTAATTCAAAGAGATTACTCACACTCAAAGGTCTGCTATAGTTTTAGTAAGCATTTGTAAGCTAGATACACTTCTTGTGAATACAGTAATTCTCATACCCATATATAAGTACCTAACATTTTGACATCTGTGCCCTCTTCAATAAAACATACACCACAGCCAAGAATCCACACTGAAAAACTAGTTCTTAATCTCTTATTCTGTCCCTGCAGCCTAAACAGTTTTAAAAAAGGACTTTCAACATGCTTTCCATAATAAAAATATCAACCTCTCTTGGAAGTTTCAATTGTATAGGAGCACACTTACAAGCCGCACATAACAGTAAAATACAGAGTAGCATGAACTGTTTTTTCTTTATCTCACTTGTAGTCTATTATATCATTACAAATCTGGTACCCTGACAATAACTGGAATATAAACAGACGACATTCATTTTATCCTAATGTATTCTATGCAGGAACAAGGAATAAATATCACCTGTATCTAATGATCGACAGTAATATTTAACTAGAAAAGAGAACAGTACTATACACAGATGCCTGCTTACAGCAGCAGAAGGAATTTTACTCACTGCTGTGTATGGACAGATTTTTGACAATCTATTAAAATTAATATTTTGTAATAAGTAAAGAAGTGTCAAATAGATGGTTAATTGTTCATGTCTTCTGCATGACTGTATGGAGGAACCCTGCTGTCAAAACCAATTGTCACTGGAATTGAGTAGATGAGAGAAAACCATAACACCTGAATAGATTTTGTTTTGAAATAAAGTCTTAAATGTCTGAATTTTAAAATAACAGCAAAACAGAAAATCAGTTGCTCAGTGTTACGCTTCTCCAGGTTTCAGTCTTTAGGGTCTGGACTTGGTCTTGAAGAAAGTATTTCAGTTAAGCCACAAGTGTAACATAACCTAGAAAAATGAAGCTGGTTAAAAACATTTTTTTAAAAAATCACAAACAGGAGTAATTTTAATTGATTGTTAACATAAAAACATCAAGTTTGCATGGCTTTTTTCAAGATTCAAAAAATCCATTTATTTACAAGTGGCAAAAAGAAAAAGCTTGCCATAAAATGTTTACTTAACAATTTCAATGGTTAGTATTAATGTAATGTTAGCATTAACTTCTTAAGTCCTCAGAGGAGGGCCACAAAGATGATCAGAGGGCTGGAGAATCTCTCCTTGGAGCCTTCTCTTCTCTAGGCTGAACAGCCTCAACTCCCTCAGCCTGTCTTCGTAGCAGAGGTGCTCCAGCCCTCTGATAATCTCTGTGGCCCTTCTCTGGAAGTTGTCCAAGAGCTCCATGCCCTTCCCATGTTGGGGACCCCAGAACTAGACACATTATTCTAGGTGGGGTCTCAAGAGAGCACAGTAGAGGAGAATCACCTCCCTTGACCTGCTAGCCATGCAGGCAGGCTTGTTTTTTTTATTTATTTAATGAAATTAGAAAAACTTGGCTTGGCAGAGACCTATGCAGAGCTTGAGTCTGTACTGCTGCTAAAAGTAGGGTTACTTTCAGAGCTAGACAATATTGCTCCAGGCAATATATGTTAACTTTTGAAAATCCCAAAAAGGTGCCACAACTTCTCTGTGTCATGTCTCCAGTGGTTTATCAACTCATTGTCAAGTTTCTTTGTTATACCAGTTCTCCAGTTGCACCTTCTGACACAAGAAGTTCCCTGGTTGCACCTTCTGACCTCTTGTGATCCTCTGAGAAAAATTTTACTCCATCTTGTCTATAGCCCCCCTCAATTACATAGTCAAACAGTACAGACAGATTCCCTCTTAGACCTCTTTTCTCCAAAGTATACAAGACCAGTTCCTTTTACTTATTATATGCCATGTATTCCAACCCTCTAACAACCTTACTGGTCCTTTACTTGATTACCCCTAATTTTGTTAATCTCTTCTTTCTCAACAGAATAGAGAATCCCACATGTGGCATTACTATGCTGAGAAAGAAAAATAGTCACTTCCCTCTACCTTACTGGCCACTCTTGCCAATGCAGGCCATCTGCCACTGCAGATGGAGGTATCCATCTGAAAATATGCCAACTGGTGCCATGAATACTGGCATCATGGCCCAGTCAAGCTGAAGTCAATCTGTATCTACTGCTAGCAATGGTGACATGAAGGTGAGCACTTACAAGTCTCACAGGAAAACCAGTGAGAAGAGGGTCAGCAGTGGCATGGCATCCTGAACAGATAGAACTAGGAAAGGCTAGCTTTGCCTAGATTAGGGGAAAGAATGTTGCATTATTTCAGATGCAGAGATGTTGAGCAAAGAAAAGATAATTACTTAAATTTTATAGGAAAAAAAAAAAAGTATATATAAAACTTAAGGCCAATCAGCACGTGAAGACATAGAAACAGTTATGTAGAAAAGTACACACAAATCAGAGCTTAAAAAGTTAACCTAAAACCAGTACAGTTCTGAGCTGCATGTAAAACCAAAGAGATAAGATGCAAGCAGAAAAAGCAGAAGACAATGTCTTTATGCTTGATCCTCCAATCTGTCTCATGAAGGTACATTAAAATTCAGTGCCTCATCAGTGCCAGTACCCAAGGGGTCAACATAAGACTGAATATGTGGAGGAGTTGACAAGTACAGCTTATAGAGTGGGGAAAGGAGGAGGCCTTACCTTCATGCTTAGTGACAGATTGTTATGGTTTAAGTGGTATTGGCAGGTTCTTGAGACTTGTAAGAGGAACTAGAGAGAGGGAACAGAAGGACCTGGGAGGGTCGGGAGAGAGAGGGGTCAGTATTCCCTTCCTCTTCCTGCCGTGTTCTATAATAAAAATCAGGAGAACCGGAAGCTCAGACCTTTTTTTCTGCACTTTTCTTCCTTGCTGCTGCTCAGAGGTTTTTCAACTTGCCACGCGCTCTCCAGAACCCAACGCCATTGGGCACTGTGAGGAGACGTGGATTCCTCTCCTGAAGCAGCCTTGCCACAAGGAATCCTCGTCCACCTACTCCTGCGATCATCAAGAGGAGTTTTGTATACATGTAAGTTTTTGTATCTGTTCTTCCCCCCATATATTGCTTCCTTTCTGTGTTACAGTAAATTTGTTTCAGTTTCAATTTTCAGTTCTCAAATTTCTCTACCTTATTCCCTCTTATCTTCCTTCAGGAGAGGAGAATAGAGAACAATCCTGCCCTCTGGTTTGTGTTTCACCCTGACCGTGAAACCAGGATACACGTCACTATAATCTTGGAAGAGTAAAAGTCAGCTTCCACATGTTTACTAAAACAACTGTTTGCAGGTGAAAAAATATATAATTTAATTATTTAACTCAAAAGGCAAAAACCTGTTTTTACCACTGAATCAATAAGTGCTTTTTCTATGACAAATTATTCTTAGTATTCTAAGTAAAATATTCTTAGTATGTTTCTAAACAGTCCAGAAAACTGTCTGGAAAATAAATGTTGAGTAAGGGCATAAATTCCACATTATAACTCTTAGCACAGGTCCCACGATTTTAGTATTCTAGCATTAGAGCCTCTGGATTGTAGAAGTACAATAAGGAAAAAAAAATAAATTAAGCCTATCTGGAAGACCCCGGCTAGGATGTAATTGAGATGTGAAATAACAACAGCAAAATAATTGAAATGCATGGCTGTGAGTGCCCAGTTATGATGCTTTCACTCAGCTTTCACTGCCGTGATGAGTATTTTGTATCACTGGAATTAAGGTTATGCTGTCTGCAAAGGCTGTCTATCTACACTGTTTATAAGCAGTATGTACCTCAGCATACTAATGAGCTGCAGTCTTCAATATATTTCTGCTAGCCATGGGCAAGTCATGTAATTTTGGTGAAAATATTAAAACCACCACATGTTGTAATGCCTTCGATACATACTTGGAAATAAACTGTTTTTCTCTGTTCCTTCCTGCTTCTATATGTTAATCTTTTAGCACAGAATTATTTGTTTGTTAATATCACAACACAGAGGCTAGTCTTATGTTATTACAAAAGGAAGATAAGGGAATATGTATTGCAACTTCTATATTTAAGGCATGAGAATACAGTGCTTGCACACCTAAGCCTTCTAGAGTAGTTTTCTTACATTTGCCAGAAGGCATCATTTATATACACACACATATATATATCTATAAGGTATTAATTGCTTCTGTGATGAATTTTAGTCAAATGCTGACAGAGTAATTATGAAATATCTCAAGACTGCATCATACAAACTCTAGTGACAGGGAAATCATCAACCGTCTTCTTGACATGGGTCAGATCTTAACAGGTGGCTGTGAATCTTCATGGTCACCTGCCATACAGGGACCATATTCCCCACTCCCAATTCCAGACACCTCCGTAATGTTTAAACAAAATTTTGTATTTAGGAAATATAATGTATATGCCTTCAAATTTCAATTCTATATAGCAGGTGTAACAAAGAAAAAGCCTTACAGCCATGTTCCCCACACTCATAACTTGACAATCAGAGAAGCCAGGAGTACTAAAGTGTTCAGAATGTCTGAATCAGGAAAAGATAAATTTCCCAACTTAACATTTAATGTAAGTGGGAGAGACTGCATATGAGCATCCATTAGCTACTGAATGTGTAAGCACTAGGAAGTTCCCTCTTAATGTTGTATAACCTTGGTGTTTTTTTCCTTGACCCCATATGAACTAATCACAGAAAGATACGTTGGCTACCCTTATACTGTTGTCATCTTGGAGAACGAAGACAACTTTGACCATCCAATTTGTTTGGATGGCTAGAAAACCATCATTGGGATAAAAAAAGTAAAAGACAAAAGAAATTGCAAGACAGCATTTTCCCTAGATTTCCTGCATTTCCTAGATTGCATTGCAGCTCACCTTTGGGAAGGCTCCCAGGCAGTATGACAGTGTCCCATGTGTGACAGTTTTATGATCTACTCTTCAATACTCATGTATAAATCAAGCTGAACTCCAATACTGTGACTGTGATTTGTTTGTTTGTTTGTTTTAAATTAGTCAATCTGCATATCTACTCTTGTGTATGAGAAGAAAGTGTACCCCTCTCCTGTTAAGTTTTACTGTGCAGTCTTCAACTGTAGTAATTTATTCATACTTACTGACTGGAAGAGAAAACAAATATCTAAAAAATAAAATTTTAATCTTCAATAAATCCATATTAGCTGTTAATGCACTTTTTGGGTAGCCTATTTATATATAATACAAACGTTTTAATATAAGTGTTGATGATGACAAATATGTATTGAGGTATACTGTAAATAACACTTATAATAGCACAAACACAGAAAAGACTTTACTCACCAAGCCACCCTGATCCAGAATTGGGTATACACATATCTGTTTCAGCACTGGGCAACACAAATCCAACTACAAAAACTTCAACCCCATCAGCCATTAGGGCCATTCCCAACACAAAGAAGAGCGCCCACTGGAAACGCCCATGGCCACATTCTTGTATTATCAGTTCGTACTGCTGTGCTAGCTCTTCTTCATCAGCTTTCCTCTCTGTTTCCAGTTCATGACGATCCTTATATACATCACACATAGGCTGACCTAAGGCCACCATGCCATCCTTGCTGTGCCCCACATTCGGGATTCCCTGATATTCCCCTTCATAAATTTCATCGTCTTCATCATGCCCTTCAGTTGCTTCACTTGATCCTTCATCATCATTAGCTTCTCCACTATAATTTCCTCCTTGGACGTAGTAATCATCATCATCTTCTTCATCCTGGAATCGGTTGTAGGACCTCTGAGTGTAGCCATCCTGAGCTTTGTCAACAGCTTTATTCACTTTTTTCACCGCTTGCCTCTTCACCTCTTTGGCAATATCTTTTGCCCCTTTCACTAATGAAGTCCTATCTTTGTATGTTTCCTCCATCTTGTATCAAAGAAGGACTTGCGTTATGCTGCAGAGGGACCTGCTGAATACCCTTTAGAATATCGAGTGTGTGGTGAACAGTAGTAGAAAAGCCTCAACCTGAAAAATACAAAAGAAAAAAGTTTTGCTCCTTCTTAGTTGCTGCTTCATACTGATACAGTACCCTACCAATCTTCACTTAAACACAGAACAACACAGTTCAGGACTTCAAATACACAAACATGGATTTTCTTCAGAGATGCAAATATCCCAGGTTACAAAGACAATACTCCAAAGAGAAATCTAATCTCTCTGCCAGTTTTCAGAATGAAATTTATGACACTACAGTCTTTGGACTTAATGGATAGCAGTTTTTATTCTGAAAGCAAGCAAGCAATTCTGTGCACCATACAGCATACTGACTCTGTCCCCCATGTGACATCCTTCCCCATGTGAACTCCCTTAGGAATAAAAGGCTACCAATATTAGCTTTTCTCTCAATGAGCAACCATGAAATGTCTGTCCTCTGTCCAGTCTCCCACTTAAACAAATCTTGTAGGGAGTTAATCTCACAGAGATTTCAGTCCCTCAAAGCTGACTGTACTTGGCCAATGCATTCACAGTGCACTCACACTGAGTCTTAGCAATACATAGCTCCACACTAAAGAATCAGCACAGCAAGCTGGGTGGATGGAAGTGGTGGCACTTTCACACTTTGAAGATTTCCAATACCTACATCACAAACAGACACATCCCTCTTTCCCCTGTCCATAGTAACAGCAGAGACAGCCTGGAACAACTGTGCATGACCAGCTAATTCACCCCAGAATGTGTCAGTCTGGGATGAGCTCAGATGAATCTAGCTGCATGAAAGCATGTCTCAGTCGGCCTCCCTGCACCACTTGTACCTTTCCATCTCTTCCTTTATGCAGCCCCAGCATCACAAATGCTGACACAGGTCCAGGCATGCTTGCATATTTGGCCAAAGACTAGCCATTGCCTTCTTTTCTGGGCCGTTTTTAGGGATATCAGCAAGGCAATTTACTCATTCCACATCTGCACCATCACCAGGGCTGGTAGAAAGAAATGGCACCAGCATGCAAGCAGGGGAGGAAAGAAATGCAGTACCCTTCTTTGGCAATAGTCCATAGTTAGAACAGCTGAAATCAATTACAAAACTGCACCATTAGTCATGTGCCTAAAGTTAAGAGGAGGTGAATCTGGGCACTGCAACAGGATTGAAGAAATCTCACTCTGTGAGAAAGCAGACTAAAATTTCTGTAGCAGTGCTTCCAAGAAAACACTGCCTACTTCCAGCTTGGGGAAACGGTTATTCATTTTAATGATCTGTTTTCCAGCAAAACCTCAGGGAAAGCTACAATAGTGCAGCTAAGAAAGCAAAGAGATATTATGCAGCAGTAAGCATAAATGGCTGAAAGTTTCTGAAGTAAATCCTATTTCCCTTGCTAAAGCAGTGTGAACTTTCCACCCAAGCCCCTTGAGAGAAGACCAGGGTAAGTTTTGAGAAACTGTCCTTTACTCAGTCAGTTGTAAACTCTTCCCCAGAAGTATATTCCAAAAGTCAATCATAAGACTGATACTGTTTTGAGGAGGAAGAATTTCAGGCCACATTAGCTAAGCTAAGAACATGATGTACTTCTGATAAAATAAAACCAACTTAAAAATCACACAGACATGCAGGTAATACAACTTCAGAAGCTAGAAGATATTTTATTATCTTTCATCTGTAAAGAAAAATATTTTTATTTTTAGTCCCTTCCTCTACATTAATTTCATCCACTCTGAATGTTTCTGAAAGAATTCAGATATAATGGCACTGTTCAATTATTCAATGCAAACTGAAGCGTTTACGAGAAGAGAAATGCAGCCTTAAAAAAGCCTTTAAAAAGCCAGGATGTAATATTTATGACTGAAATCTGTAGCCTGAATTTAGGTACATGATGATCCTTCTAAGTAGGTCATTCTGGTGAATCTTTTATGCTAAGGCAGTTTCTCCAATTACAGCTTTTCGGTTTTGAGATGCTCCTTAGAAGATATTCTTTGTGTACTGAATTAGGCCTCTGATCCTTAGTGTTACCTGTATGTGACTACAGTATTCTAATAGCTGTTACTGAATATTCACTGGGTTTGCTGTAGCTTTCTACAAACACTTTCAAGAACTTCAGGAACTCCTAAAGGTACTCTTCTGAGGGTTAATGATTACAAGGTGTTCCTAGACTTTGAGCATTTTAGATTATTTCAGAGTGTGCATGCAAAGTATTTAACCTGAACTCTGAAATGCTCCAATACTTAGATTACAGATTTCTGTTGTTGTTGGGGTTTTGTTCGTTTGGTTGGTTTTGGTTTTTTCCCAGAAAGTACAGCCTTCTTTTAAGGATTTTTCCTCATCAAATTCCATTTCACTGTAGGGTACAACTATGAGGAAAGACAGCAGGAGTTTTGGAATATGGAATGAACATAAAGTCTAAATGCCAACACTGACAAAACTGTGCTTTGCATTCCCATACCTACCTCTGTGGAGAATAGCCATGGGAAAAGGAGCCTCCTCTATCTGTAAAGAAGTAGGCAAAGTAATACGAGACCAGCCAACGGCCAGGGCTTGCTGTAAGCAGCACTGTAAATATTGACAAAAATCAGAACACTGCTTATTGTGTGTTTGGTGTGTGACTGGCTACACCCTGGGAACCCAAGGTCTGTGGGTGTGCCAAAGAGCAGGTGTGAGCACCGTTTATACCCTCTGTACCCTGGTTGCATATTCTCAGTTCCCACCGTAAAAGTATTTAAGGGAGCACGTTCTACTGATAAAAGATTCCATTACTTCTCACCGTGGGGTCTGTGTCTTAACCACCACATATGTCGAGAGTTCAGCAGACTAAAAACATAATTTTGCAAATGCAGGTGAACTTACAGAATAGTTCCTGATAGAACAAGTATGTCAATAAGGAATTGCACCTGTTCAAACTCATTAACAGTGTAACTCTGCTTACAAAAACCTGCAGATAGACAAAGTCAAATTTCTGTCTGAGCAGACAGAAAGACATACTGAATATGAAATCAGAAATTTCTGTGATTGCTGAAGTTTCCAAACAACACACTTAATTTAACACTTTAAAAAAACAACAACAACAACAACAAAACCAGCTTTGCTTTCTGAGTGAACTGAAATCTCTGCCTTAAGGGTGGTGAGTACAAAGAGCAATTATTTACAACCCATGCATGATAGCTCCCCACCCTTTTAATTATGCTGGACTGATTGGCTACAAGTAACTGGAAAATTTGAAAGAGTGAGGGTTAATGACTACCTGCATAGCATAAAGCAGCAAAAGCATACAAGAGAATCTAGCCATATACTCGTTTGTACCATTTGCCTTCCCTCTCAAACCTGTTCACTTTCAGTAAACTAAACACCACATTCCTGTTCAATTAAAAGTGAACAAACAAACAAAAAAATCCTAGGAAATTAGTTATTTGACCTGAAATAAAAATACTATTTTAAGAAATGCCTATACATTTTTTCAAAAATACTCAGAGATGCATGTGCAAAAAAATTTAAAATATTTGTTCCCTCTAGTGTTTATACTTTTCCATTCTACTATATTCACAAATGTCAGTAAAGTTACTGCATTGGGCTAGATCTGAAGTAAAGGTTTGACATTACAAACTAAATCAATGAGGTCCTATGAAGATTTAAATTTATGAGAAGTCAGAAGACTCATCCCCACAAAGGCATCTTTGTTTAACATAAGCCTTGGGAAGACTCACTGAAGACTAATGACACATGGTATTAACTACATGTATCTCTTCAGGTAATAAATTTTCAGAGTACACTTGGGAGTCACACTGAAATGGAGCTATGGCATTTCAGATACATTTGGGGACCTAGTATAACATCATTCCTGGAAAATATGGAGAAAAGAGATTTCTTATTTAAGATTATGCGTTTTTCCTGTTATTCTACCTTCACTTTTTATAATCAATGACCTTTTCATGGATACAAATGCTTTGTTTCTTCTGACCTTAACTGTTCTTCCAAGTTAGTCTACATCTGAAGGGATAATTTTCTGTTAAATTATACCTACCTCAGATTATACTGCTCCAATGTGTGGAATGATTTTATTTCCACATGAAATACAGACACCTGAACCAAGTAAACTCACAAACAGATGATACATTTTTCTTGCATGTGGTCTCAGTTTATAAAAAAAAGGTAAGAGAACACAGAAAAGTATTATGCATTGCTGTGTCATGACAAAGAATAACAGTATTCAAATTCTATGGCAGTTCTCAAAAAATGTTTACATGGTACAGTTCAACTCACAAGAAGGATGCAGTCCTACAAGTTACCACAGACCCAAGCCATATGCAGAAGTACAACCCATCTGCGAATTTGCTGAGATACCTGCAAACTTCCACCCCATCTCTTCACACACACTCTTCTAGAACAGTTGTTATTTTATTGTTATAGGGTAATACTTGCATCAGAATGCCTCAATAAAAATACATGTATTAACATATAGAGGTATCCATACATACATACATCTATCCATTTATAATAAATAAGATCTAGCTCCAAAGCTGGTGAGAATATGATTTATTTATCCTTAGGTACTGTTCGCAGAAGAAAATATAATCTTCTATAATCTAAGTAAATATTATTTTTCTCATGTTAAGAGTCACATGTGCAGGCTGCAACTTTTCTACCTAAGGCTGCAGCTGCCAAGGATGTGTAAATCACTGTAAGGCTGCAGTGCCACCGACAGTGGCAGTCCCCAAACCTCTCAGCACAGCCACAAACATGTATACAAGATGAGTGTGGGAATTTATTAATCTAGTACACACCGGAGACCCTGAGCTCAGGAGAGGGTAAGTTTCATGGCACACTGCACTCTCTCCCTTCCTGTTTTATTCATTTCCTTCCTCATTAAACCAGCAGAGATAAATGTTTCTCTCTCTGCACTGCATACTCTACCTGCCCAGTTTCTCTTAGACTGTTCAATGAATTTACCTAATTAAGATAAAACCAGAGGAATTGGTTTGAAATTGGTTTTGCTTGAAATTTGATAGCCTTTACCAGAAAAAACCCATAACGAAACAACAACAACAAAAAAACCCCACACGTTTTTACCTGAAAGTGTGTTCATTTTCTCTGTGTATGTAAGCCGTTAACAAAAAATACTATATTTAACTGCTTTTTAGGGCCTCAGAGTACCACCCAAACTAAAAAACTCTACCAATTCTTTTGTCACAGGGCTTTTGACCACACTCCCAGCTCTTACTCCCTTACAGCTGGATATATAAGCACAGAAACAGGATCTGCAAAAGCTCTGCTTAAAGAAGTACAAACCCCAAAAGCTAATGGTACAATGAAATCAGACCAAATTCATATATAAGACAAAACACTTAAAATTGAATCCAGTGAACATCAGGAAATCTTAACTGAATCATCTATAATAAAAAATCAATAATATTGTAAATATTAATTTTCCTTTAACAAAACAAACCAGAATACAACATGATGGGTGCAAAATTAGGAGGTGGGCCATTCTTCTCTTTATATTTGCACTATATTACTCCTCCCTGTATTACTTCTATGCTCTGAATATCTTTCAAAGAATATCCTGAAGGAAGGTGCCACAAAGCTGATCAGTTTTATGAGCACCACCATCCTTTTCAACAGAGACGTAGGCATGTCTACTTCAACTGTCTGTCACTAAATACACTCAGGCTTCCAAACCCGTCCTACCCACAGTTCCACCTGAGGTCACAACCTGGACTGAGGATTCATCTATGGTCTATCCTCTCCTATTAAGGTATTTTCATGCTTTCTTTCCTTTGATTTACAACATACTTTTATTACTGACAGTAAGGGAAGGTGCTACCTACTATGTGGGTGTAATACTTACCAACCCATTTATTTCTTTAGAAGCGAATTCAGCTCAATGCCTCCCCCAACATTACCTGTACAAGTATCAGACTGACAGATGCCACACAACAGTGCTGGGGCTTAGGGAAAACACAGGGAGGTTGAAGGGCACCTTGTAGGGCAAGCTGTATGACAAGCTGGAATTAAGCTCCTTGCCTTTCTTTCTGGAGTAAAACAGGCAAGCATTTTTTACATTTCAGGAGGAAATACATGGTCTCCGACTACATGCCCACTGGGAAGAACTTTCTGAAAAGAATCAGCTTTCTGTGCTGCCAGTTTTCTGCTGGGGCACCTCATGGCATCCAACACTCTTCTCAGTTCTGAGCTAATACAGTCTGCAATCTCCTTCCTTCTCTGCTGCTTGTTTATATTGGCCTTCTCATGGGGAATCAGCTGTTGCAGCCAGTAAGCTTTAGTAAGAGAGTAGTGGTTTCTTGGCATAATTTTAAAAGACACATTAACACCCTGGTTTTTTACCCATTCTGACTTCCAGGCATTCTGCTATTCACACAAAGCACATATTCTTCCTTTTTTGTTATTGACACCTGTTATATTTAACCGTTTGCAACAGGATATGAAAAGCTGAAGAACAAAAACCTTTTTTAGAATTCCATAGTTCTCTTTCCTAAATATTTTATTTTGACACATTTGGGCTAGGTCTTAGATATCTATTCCAAACTTGATGGTTCTATGATTTTCAGCATGACAATTGCTGAACTTCCTTCTCAAACTGGTAACCAGTCACAAGTGTGTTCCCCCATGGATTGATATTGGGTCTGATGCTGTTTAACATCTTCGTAAGTGACCTGGATGTTGGGACCAAAAGCAACCTGATGAAGTTTGCTGATGACACCAAGATGAGTGAAGAGGTTGAAACTCCAGAAGGGTGAGCCACCCTCCAGGATGACCTGGACAGACTGGATGAATGGGCTTACAGAAACCTTATGAAGTTCAATGTAAGGTCAAAGTGTAAGGTCTTCCATTTGGGAACACATAACTTGGGAGCACAGTTCAGACTGGGACAGAACTGGCTGGAGAGCAGCCTGTGGAAAGGGACCTGGGGAGCTTGGTGAATAACAGGCTTAACATGAGTAAGCAGTGAGCTGCAGCAGCAAAGAAAGCCAACAGGGGCTGCATCAACAAGAGCATCACCAGCAGAGATGAAGAAGTCATCATCCCACTCTACTCAGCGCTGGTCAGACCACACCTGGAGTATTGTTTTCAGTTTTGGTCCCTGCACTACAAAGAGGATGTGGACAGGCTGGAGAGGGTCCAGAGAAGGGCCACAAGGATGATCAGAGGACTGGAGGACTTGCCAAATAAGGAGAGGCTGAGAAAACTGGGTTTGTTCAGCCTTGAGAAGAGAAGGCTTTAGGGAGACCTTATTACCATGTTCCAATACTTAAAGAGTGGCTACCAAGAATATGGAGTCACATGGAAAAGACAAGGAGTAATGGGCACAAGTTGCTCCTGGGGAGATTCTGACTGGACACAAGAGTTAATTTTTCACCATGAGGACAGTCAAACATTGGATTAGTCTCCAAGGGGAGATTACCCAAAATTGGACAGTTTTAAGTTTTAGCTTGACAGGCACCTCATATAAAGCATAGTATTACCTAGAAAAGTTGGACCAGATGATCCTTGAGGTCACGCCCAACCTGGCATTCTATGATTCTATAATTCTGTGATACTAATTCAATTTTATTTCTCTGTTTCATAAGCTTGACATTGCACTGATGTTAGCTCTGTGAATTCCAAGCACTAATGTCAACCTTCTCCACCTTAAGTAAAAGATGTTTGCATTGTTTCTCTCTAGCATAAAAAAGTGATGAACTATATATAGAGCGCTTTTGGTGACTTATAGCCCATTTCTTCATTGTCATTCAGCTAAAATATCTTGTGAAAATAGATAAATAATAAAAAACAGGAATGAGCTTTTCAGCTGAAGAACTGCTTCATCTGTGGAATTCTAAGAAGAAACTGAACATTCAACAATTTGACCTAAATAAGAAAGGGAAAAAAGAAGTAATTCCAGGTGTTTAGTAAGATGAAATGAGCTGGGGTGGAAAACATGAAAGGCATCAGTGACTCTAGCTACAAAAAAATATTTACATATATATGTACATACGTGTGTATATATATACTAATGTATATATAACATTAGATTAATAAATTATGTATACTTATGCACATATATAATTAAATGTTTCACTATAAACAAATAATTAGTAGCAACTAACTTTGGATGGGAAGAATGCACAAGTTCAATCAAAAAATAAATACTTGTGCTTTCTGGCTGTATTGAGTTTGCAAGGAAAGGTTTTGCTAGCTGGGAGACTACAGATGTGGCTTCTGCTAGAAGATGCCAGAAGCTTCTCCCATGTCTGACAGAGCCAGTTCCAGCAGGCTCCAAGATGGACCCATTGCTGGCCAAGGCTGAACACATCAGCAATGGTGCTGGCACCTCTGCGTAATGTATTTAAGAATGGTGGGAAACTGGGCAACAGCAACTATGGTCAGAAGAGGAGAGAGAGTGTGTGTGGAAGAAACAACTCCGCAGACACCAAGGTCAGCGGAGGAGGAGGGGAGGTGCTCCAGGTACCACAGCAGAGATTCCCCTGCAGCCTGTGGAGAAGACCATGGTGAGATAGGCTGTCCCCTTGCAGCCCATGTAAGTCCACAGTTATCCTGGTTTGAGCCAGGATGAAGCTAATTTTCCTTCTACTGATCTTTTTTTGTTTGTTCAGTAAACTCTCTTTTAACTAGTAACAAAGTGTTCCAGCTTGGACTGATAACTCAGCAATGTTTATGTTATTGCCAGGACTTCAAGGTCACACCTTTATTCTGCCAGCTCAGACATTACCAGGAGATCTATGACACTCCCACAGAAGGCTGAGTTAGACAGACAGCAAAACTGGCCAGAGATATTCCATTCCATATATCTACGTAAGCCCAGAGGAAGGTCAGAGATCAGAGAAGACAACTTCCTTCCTGCTTCTTCTTCCCTTCTCTTCCATCTATGGCTGGTGTCCGGGGAGGACTCCGTCCATCCATCACCATCGACCCCCAGGCTCGAGCTCTCCTGACCCTCATCACTCTGTGCTCTCTCCAGCAGCTCTGGGATTTTTTCGGACTGTTCGCAGCTCAGGAGACTCCTGTGGGTGTTGCTGGGTGTGGGGGAAAGCAACAGAGGTTTGCACATACCTGAACAAATTTTATATAATGGTATATATTTTCTTTTATCATCGGTGTTTAATTAAAGCTGTATAGTTTAGTTTTCAATCCAACCAAGTTTCTCTCCTCATTCTCTCCTTCCCTACCTGGGTAGGAGGGGATCAAGAGCATTGTTGCTGGTTTAATTGCCCATACTGAGTCAAACTGTGACAAAAATTTATTTGGGCTTAAGATTAAGCCTAGCTTCATCCTGGCACAAACCAGGACAACAGTGTAGCAGATGGATGCCTAAAGGAAGCTGTGACTCCATGGAAAGCCCGGGCTGTGGCAGGTTTCTGACAGGGCCTGTGGCCCCATGGAGAGAGGAGCTGACAGTGGAGCAGGTTTGCTGCCAGCACCTGTGACACCGGGGGTGACCCGCATTGGAGCAGGCTGGTCCTCAAGGACTGCGCCCCACGGAAAGGGCCCACTCCGGAGCAGTGTGTAAAGACCTTCCTGTGGGAAGGACCCATGTTGGAGCAGTTTGTGGAAGACTGTCTATAGTGGGAGGGACCTCACGCTGGAGCAGGGGAGGTGCGAGGAGTCCTTCCCATAAAGAGGAAGGAGTGGCAGAGACAACATCTTGTGAACTGACCGTCGCCCCCATTCCACGTCCCCTGTGCCACTGCGGGGAGGAGACAGACTGGGAGGGAAGATGAGCCTGGAAAAGAAGCGAAGAGTAGGAGAGGCAGGGAAGTTTTTTTTAAGATTTACTCTTTACTTCTCATTAACATACCCAGATTTGTTTGGTAATAAATTAAACTCATTTCAAGTCTGATTTGCCTTTGACAGTAATTGTGAGTGATCTCTCTGTCCTTAACCCATGAGTCTTTTGTTACAATTTCTCTCTCCTGTCCAGCTGAGAGGGGAGTGACAGAGCAATTTTGTGGGCATCTGGTGTCCAGCCAAAGTCAGCCCACCACAAATGCACAGACTGCTTTGTGTGGAGTTATCCCACTATTGCTAGAAAGCAATGAAAGAAATGAACAAATGAAGCATTCTCCAATAACTCTTCTAATACAGAGGTGCATTATTGTTGCATCTCATTAAGCTGGTTACACAAATATGCAAGTTTCAGATGGAGAAAGTACTCAATTAAATCAGTATTTACAAAGGTTATATTTAAGTCTCTGCATTAAGTCTGTAGAAATGGAACCAAGGGTCTAGTTATAAACAGGCTGAATGTGAACCTGCAGAGCATCCTTCCCACCATGACAGATGGGTCTTGCCCCAGGTTGCAGTAGCAGAAGTGCTGCCTGCTGGCTGAAGGGAGTTTTTCCCCCACCACCTCTCTAGCCACACCTAGATTTCCATGTCCTAGTTCTCCTCTCTCAGAACCACCACAATCTAAAACAGACAATGACAAACTGGAGAGGGGAAGGATTGCCTGGGGTGGTTAGAGAGGTTACACAAAGAGAGGGAGCTGTGTTTGCTCAGTCTCCAGAGGAGAAGGCTTAAGAAGGAATCTAATCATCTTCTTCCATCCACTAATGAGGGATTATAAAGACAATCGGGTCAGGCTCTTTTCAAAGGTAAGGAAAATGAAGAAAAGAGGAAACAGCTGCAAGCTACACAAGGGAATTTCCAGCCAGTTCTAAGAAAGAAATTCTTTGAGGTGAGGCCAGAATGGCTACACAGAGGAGCTCTGAGTTTCCTAGCCTTGGAGGTATTCAAAACTCAACTGGCTGAGCTAAGTCCAGATTTGAGAGACTAGAAGATGACTTGCAGACTAAATTATTTAAACTTTTTTTTTTTTAATTCATTTGACCCGTATTAAATGAAGAGCTCATTTTTAGACATGAAAATTAAGTTTCAAATGCTGAATATAACAGTATATAAATATACCTTCCACAGAAAAACTGAAAAGGCTCAGAATCTAGTCAGGGAAACTGGTGAGAGAGTAAGGGACATCTCAGCAGACTCTGGAGCTCAGGTGGGATATACACACAAAGGTCACAAAGCCAAAACCAGCTAAACAACAGTTGCCCATATTAGAAAAGGAAAATGGTCTTCTACTTTCAAACTAATTTAATCATTGAAAAGCATTTGGCATCTTCAGAACTGAAGAGCAATTAAATAATGATCAGGTATTGTTCATGTCCCTGTCATGTTCCATAAGAATACCAACATTTTAATGATACTATTTTAGTTGAAAAGGTCTGATCTCTAGTGATTTTGAAATACAAGAAGTGGTGGATGTGCTTCTTATCTTTGCTGTTTTTAAGAACAAACCTAGATGGCATTTAGCCTTTAAGTTTCTTGTTGCAAACAAATTAGGATAGCTGGGAAATACATAAAAAATGCCTTAGACTATAAATGTTAAAAGCACAAGAATTGCTTTTATACACGTACCTTAGATAAATTACACAGGAAGGGTATTTGATAATTTTCTCTTTCCTGTTTGAAATAGTGGTAACTTAAGCACCAAAGTTAGGTCACTTGCCCAGCTTTACAGCAGCAGGTATCAAAATAAGTATTAAAATTAGCAATTGTTAATTTCAACAGGTTCCTTGAATTGCACGTAATTTCTTCCTTATGTTTTCCATAAACTTGCTACTTCTAAGAGAAAACAACTCAAAAAACCCCAAACTCAAAATAGAAAGCTGGCTAACTATAGAAGTAAAAGCTGTGCATGTCAGATACAGATCATTAGGCACAATAAGGCAGTATCAGTGTTTATAAGAAGTGTAATTGCACCTAAGAAGTAACAATGACTTTCAGAGTCTGACATGGAAATTCATCAATATGGGAACTCAGCTGTAATCAAGAATGACAGGAAGAACATTCACAGAGAGCTGTAATAAAACATTCTGATAACATGCAGACAACAGATACCTTGGAAAAAGTATTTTCAGTGCTTTCAAAATAGATACATAAAGAGCAAAAAATTTTCTTGCATACTTAAGTAGGAATTAAACTTAAAAGCTTCATACAGTTTTACTTTATTTTTCATTCTGAAATAATTAAAAATTGATTAACCATCTTAAAATACCTTGGCATCTAATATAAAAGAGTAAGGAGATTAATGAACATACTGCTCCATTTTAAAAGTAGCCTGCAAACCCAAATTCTTCTCAAACATTTTTGTACAAGTATGAGCAAGACAGCTAGGTTCCTTCTCACAAACCAAGTGATTTGGTTCTACATCCACCTTAACTTATGTCTGTTAATCCTAGAGAACTGGGCACTTTCTGTGCTATGTATATTCCAGATGATGCACACCAATCTCTTCTAGTTCGTTCTGTTCCATTAGGGTTTTCCTATGACCGTTTTCTGCACCACACTAGATAAAGTGTTTTTACTGGAAGCCTGTAATCACGGTAATGTATCCCTCTTCTTATCATAGAATCATAGAATCTTAGGGGCTGGAAGGGACCTCGAAAGATCATCTAGTCCAACCCCCCCTGCCAGAGCAGGGTCACACAGAGTACATCACACAGGAACGTGTCCAGGTGGGTTTTGAATGTGTCCAGTGAAGACACAACCTCCAGTGTCTCCACAACCTCCCTGGGCAGCCTGTTCCAGGGCTCTGTCACTCTTACAGTAAAAAAATTTTTTTGGATATTCACCTTGAACCTCCTATGCTCCAATTTACACCCATTACCCCTTGTCCTATCACTGGTCATCACTGAGAAAAGCCTAACTCCGTCCCCCTGACACTCACCCCTTACATATTTGTAAACATTGATGAGGTCACCCCTCAGTCTCCTTTTCTCCAAGCTAAAGAGACCCAGCTCCCTCAGCCTTTCCTCATAAGGGAGATGTTCCACTCCCTTAATCATCTTTGTAGCTCTGTGCTGGACTCTTTCGAGCAGTTCCCTGTCCTTCATGAACTGAGGGGCCAGACGTACCTTGGATATTAAAGATTATGGAACATGATATCCAAATAGAACAAAAGCTCTGCTGCATTAATTAAATATATATATATATTAAGAAAAAATATCTGCACATTCATAAAGTCTTAACTCTCCTATAGGGACAATGTAATAGTTTCAGGTGAAAAATATTTTTTTCACAATTAAGGCTGACTCATTGTCTTCCAGGCTTCAACTGGGTAAGAAAGGAAAGAATGAGTTCTCTAATGTCCTCAAGTATAAATGCTGCTGCTAAAAGGCTCTTTCGAGCAGTTCCCTGTCCTTCATGAACTGAGGGGCCAGACGTACCTTGGATATTAAAGATTATGGAACATGATATCCAAATAGAACAAAAGCTCTGCTGCATTAATTAAATATATATATATATTAAGAAAAAATATCTGCACATTCATAAAGTCTTAACTGTCCTATAGGGACAATGTAATAGTTTCAGGTGAAAAATATTTTTTTCACAATTAAGGCTGACTCATTGTCTTCCAGGCTTCAACTGGGTAAGAAAGGAAAGAATGAGTTCTCTAATGTCCTCAAGTATAAATGCTGCTGCTAAAAATCCAGTTGCATTTTTTTAAGGCTGCAATGATTTATACCTGTGCAAATTGTTTACATAATTTTATTCCACACTGGAAGACAAAGACTTCTTAAAGATTCCCATAAACTCAGGTTTTTAGCCATATTCAAACTGCATCATTTGTTGACACCACGTTTAATTAGGTCTCTTCAGTTTGTTACTCTAAATCACACTACTATTGCAAGTTGCACAACGCACATGCAGTTTTTCAGCAAGTGTAAAGAAAGCTGCAGCCCTGAAGTAAATACATCCAAGTGGTTGTAGGTGTATGACTTCCACTAAATCACAAATTTAGAATTTCAGTAGCTTATATTTTATAACTCTTCCTGGTTCACTAAACTTTTTAAGTCTTTATTTTGTAGATTTGAGAACACAGGTGAGAAGGGAGCACAGAAATAGACTACAACAATGGACTGATTAATAGAGTCTGTACTGAAAATGCAGCATTTCCTAGCTTTTCAGATTCTGCAACTTAGACCTCTGACAAAATGGGATTTTCCTGTATCTTGGAGTGCATTATGCAATCTGAGCACTACCTCAGTGTGGCTTTCTTCCCTTGGGTAGAATATGTAGAGGTGAATACACAACTGAACAAACATAAGTGCTCTGTCATTGAAAGCATAGAATAAGCAGCAAAACTAAGATATAAGAGCAGAACATTTTTTTTTTTTTTCAATTTCAGTAAGGTTCCTGCAGCTTATTTTGAAAACAACATACTCACCAACCTGGAAAATGTTCTGTTCCTTTTATTTGACTCCACACAGCAACAAGGTGTGGTGAGCTGACACATTTCATAAATAAATTCTGCTATATTAAACAATTTATATTTTCTTTTAAAATAGAATGACAAATTACAGCCTTTTTTCTCCATATGATCTTTAGACGTATTGACAATTGTCTGATTGACTGAGATCCTCAGTCTTCCCAGTCATTCTTAGCCTAATTCCTAGTCTGGTGCTTGAAACTCTTGACACCCAGTACTGAAGTTGTCCATCTTCCCGCAGTTTGCTGCTTTCAAATTGCTTTTCCTTCTTCTTCTGGAGAGTTCTAATCAACTGACAGGGCCTCAAGTGCCTCAATAGGCCTTAATTACCCTGAACAATCTCACCAGAGACCCCACCCAGGCACTTCCTCTGCCATGGATATCAGCTCACTCTAAGCTCAAACCTGTATACCCTGAGTCTGCCTGAGCTACACCATAGGATATTTTCTCCTACGTCTTGCTGTTCCTGGATCTCAGACTGGAATTACTTTACTGATCTTTGATGTAAGATAGTGGTCAGACACTGGAATAGGCTGCCCAGGGAGGTGGTTGAGTCACCATCCCTGGGTGTGCTTATGGGTTGTTTGGGTGTGGTGTTGGTGGATGTGGTTTAGGGGAGAACTTTGTAGAGTAGGGATGATGGTTGGACTTGCTGATCCCAAGGGTCTTTCCCAACCTGAACAGTTCTGTGAATCTATGATTCTATGATGAGCACCAGACTGTTGATGGAAAGCTGTTGCTCTTGCCATCTCCCCATACCCTACCTGAGACAAGTGCTCCATCAGTGAAAGCCCTGCCCTGCCTACACTGTGGTGCCCCCTGTTCCTGCCTTTTGTTCTCTCCTTGAGCAGTCTTCTGGTTGCTGCTCCCTGGCAACTCTCACAGAGGCTGGAGGCTGAACCCTGAACTTAAAGAGTTCCTGGATCAGAAGGCAGAAAGTGTTTGTAAGAAGAGTCCAGGTGAGGTCTAGGACAACTGGCTGCTCCCAACTGCCTGCAGCCAGCTGGCTGCTGGATGTTCCTATAACACCAACTCACTGCTGGGACAACTGCACAATAATCAGCAGGGACCTCTTGTTCAGCACCACAAACAGAACCTTGGGGAGCAGGCGGCTCTGCTCATGGTGCTCTCATTTTTGCAAGGAAACAGTATATATATATATATATATATGTATATATATATTTATATTTATATTTATCATTTGTTAACAGAAAAAGTTAAATATGAGATAAAGGCAACTCAATCAAACGTATTATGAACAGCTAATTTCAGATCACAGTTCTGAACATCATATTTAAAAACTGTGTTTTGATGTTTTTTAATTGTGCTCGTTTAACATCACTTTTAGAAAATACCTCATATTTGACTGATTTGCCTCTATCTCATTGATAATTTTTCTTGCTGCAGATTATGTGACTCATACAATTGAACTCCCTTGTACATACACAGCTTCCTTGCAGAAATCAGAACACTGTGAGTAGAGCCATCTTCTCCCTGAGATTCTGGTCACAGTGCTGAGCAAGACCCATCTGCTGATTTGTGTACAGTTGTCCTCATGGTGATTCAGCAGTGCAGAAGTGTCCAGCAGCCAGTTGGTGGCAATGAGGTGGAGTAGGACAGTTGCCCCTTTCCCGTCCAGATGAGGCTCACCCGGGAAGATGAGGTCTTTTGGGGCATTCAGCGTCCTCACAGAGCATATGCCTGAGAGTATGTGTCACTGCATTCACGGGGCCATGGTTTTGATTTCCTGTGTTTCCACTCAAATAGCATATTCGAAATATAATCAAAGCAGGATCTATTCTGTCATATATAAAGAAGGGAGTAGCAGCAATTAGATATTTCTGTATGGAATGGTGTCAAAAGTCTTAAGCTCATTGCATCTTAGGTTTGGAGCACACTGAGAAAAAACTGGTAACCTTGCAGTACTGAAGGGAGAACAACATACCAGTGCTGCCAGTTGCTGAGGCTCAATGTATGCATTCCTCTCCTTTTAAAATTCACCTTAAAAGAGTTGTTCTGAAAAGAAACTCAAATGAAACATTGGGAGGGAAGGTCATAATTATTATTTACAGCTTGAAAAGTGGGTAATACTTGCTTAATATTGAAAAAAATCAATACTTCTTACTGTATGTCTTCCTGCTGAAAGAAGTACTTGTTACTATATCAGTGTGGTCTGTAGCACATAGAAGCTCACAGTTACATCAATGTTTTTCTTCTAGCCCCCAGGGTTTAATATAATTTGATAAATCAAACCATTAAGTGAGAGAGTACACAGCAGCCTTATTTAATTTTTCATGTTACCTACATATTTTAAAAGATGGAATACAGGCAATATGTAGAGCACTTAATGTGACAGTCAGAAAAGCAAAAACCATATCAAGAATACATGTTACAAAAGAAAAAGCATCTGGTAATTTCCTGAAGTCTGACCTCAGACTAGTTCAATCCCTAAAAAATCTTACATTCTCCGAGAGATAAGAATTATTTAAGTTTTTTGACTTAGTATTATCTTTACTAGGATCACTGAAACAATGCTCTTGCTCTTTGGCACTGCAAATGTCAGTAAGGTACCATATCAACCTGGCTTTGTTCTGAAAAAGCATCCTTCATATTTCTGCAACCTGACTAAACGTTTTGCACCCTGACTTTTTAACACTACTGCCTGAGAACAAAACCAATCATGGCTCTTCAGGAGGTAATCAGGTGCAAAAGCCTGCATAGTGTTACCATGTTCACTTGTGCTCTTTGTGTAAATAAAGATATGGCTACTATTGCTGAATGAAGGAAGTAATGACACATCAATAACATCCCCTGAATGCCACAGATAAGGTGGCCATGCCCTTATCAGCATCTCAGTTACACACACTCACAAAGCATGTTGAAGGACCACTATTCACACTTGATAGGCTCCTTCTGGGAGTACTCATTTACCCTTATGCTTGGGCAGCAAACTATTTGAATGTTCCACATTATTAATGGGCATTTATAAGCATTTCCATTTTTTTATCTTCAGACTTGCCTATTATTACCACTTTTCTTATTAAGAAAAACACTAAGACTCCCCTTACCCACCCACAAGGGTGTCCTGGTGGACTCATACCAGATAATATTTTTGGTTCAAGAGCAATTATCTGCATGTCACCAGTGCCAGCTGACTAATGAAGGAAATAGGTGTTCCTCTCCAAGCAGGTCTCTTGCCTGCTCTCTGGCTGGAAGAGTCAGAAGAAACAATTCACTTGTGTTTGCAGAGACATAGGTCCAAAGTAGGCAAAATAAACAACTAATGAGGTCCCAGTGAAGCACAGCAGCTAAGCCCTAATAGTAATTATTCTATAGAGGGGAAAAAAAAAAAAAAAAAAAAAAAAGAGAGAGAGAAAAAAAAAAGTCATAAATGTTTAAATTCAATAAGAAAAGCAATTTTAGAAAATAAGTTCTCACTGCATCAGCCAACTAGTTCTCAATTATAGTTTACAATTAGGAGTTTAAAAAGCATCACATTGTGGTGCCCCTAGGATATACATCACATTGATTAAGTGCTTAGTTCCATGAATATATGTGTATCAGCTTTCACTGAAAATAAGTTCTGCAGATTGCTTATCCAGTGAAATGTTCAATACAAGCACCCCTATAGCAAGGGATGCTCCCATTAAGGAAAGGCAGGTTTTAATCTAATCCAAATTTTCACAGGAATTTGAACCCATATCCCATATACCCCTGCTCTCCACTGCATGTGCTATTCCCCCCCTGACCCCTCCACAGCATTGGTACAGTTCACACACACAGTATATAGCCCTTGCATTCTATGCTGTTATAGCACTGTTGAACCAGCAGTCAACAGGTTTTCTAAATTGTATTTTTAACACTTACCTGGATCTTTTTAAAAACCTCCATGTGTTTACAGAGCCCTTATGAAGAACAGCAGCCGTGCCCTTTGTATCAACACTACTACATTTATGCCCTATGCTTTCTCAGAAAGTTTTATAAATAGCTTCTTAATTAAAAATGTACTTTACTAGAATATTAAAGACCAAAAGCATTACAGAATTACTGCTTCATTCCTTTAGAATATTAAATAAAATGGAATTTAACATTTTAACAAAATGCAAAACTTAAAGACATGCTGCTACAGACAATGAAAGGATACTTCTGCTCACAGAAATTAGTTTTCTTAGTGACAGTACAGATTAGGGGTTGTCCTACTAGAAAGCAGCTCCATGGAGAAAGACCTTGGAGTCCGAGTAGACAGTAAATTATCCATGGAACAGTAATGTGCCCTTGCGGCCAAGAAGGCCAATGGTATGCTGGGGTGCCTTAAGAAGACTGTGTCCAGCAGATCTAGGGAGGTTCTCCTCCCCTCTACTCTGTCCAAGTGAGACCACACCTGGAATATTGTATCCAGTTTTGGGCACCCCAGTTACAAAGAGACAGGGATCTACTGAAGACAGTCCAACTGAGAGATAGGAGGGTGATTCATGGACTTGGGTATCTCTCCTATGAAAGGCTGAGAGAATTGGGGCTTTTCAGACTTGAGAAGGGAAGGCTGAGAGATCATATTAATGTCTATAAATATCTGAGGGGTGGGTGTCAAGAGGAAGGGGCCAGTGTCTTTTCAGTGGTGCCCAGTAATAGGAAAAGAAACAATAGGTATAAGCTAGAATATACGAAGTTCCACCTCAACATGTGAACAAACTTTTTTACTGCACTGGAACAGGCTGCCCAGAGAGGTTGTGAAGTCTCCTTCTCCAGAGACTTTCAAAACCTTCCTGGATGTATTCCTGTGTGACCTGCCCTAGATTCTGTGGTGGTTCTGCAATAGCAGGGTGGTTGGACTAGATGATCTCTAGAGGTCTTCTCCAAGCCCTAGCATTCTGTGATTCTATGATTCTATTGGAACCTGTAGCTCACTCCTGCTCCTAGATATTGAAATACAGACTTAAATAATGGCTTCCAGTTATTCCACATATAAGAGGTACAATACAAAACCATTTCTCCTGATTAGGAAAAAAAGCATTATTTTCTAATAATCAGAAATAAAATAGACCCAAAAGCACATTACATGTTTAATAATCATCAATATTTGACAGAATGTTTTTTAATTGGTAGTTCAGTTCCATTTCCTAACTGTCCTCTCACAGGGACTTCCACTGTCAATACTTACTTGCCCCAAGATTTCCACTTTATCAGCCAAGGGGTCTTATTCTGCATGAACTTATGCCCTTGGGTAGAATAATTCCTATAAACAACATTACTGCAAGAAATTAGATCACATACATACATATATATATGTATTTGTAAGTACAGCAATGTATTCCTCTACTCTCCTCTGGGACAGGACCTAAGTGCACAAACTACAAGAAAGCACTCCTGTAAATTACTCAGCCTCAGGGGAGGGCAACGGAGAGTGAAGAACCTTCACTAGATGTTTTTTAGGGGTTTCTATGTTTTGAATTCTCACAATCTGATTCTGCACCACATTGGCCACATAGCTAGTTAAAGTTAATATTAGTGCATTTGCCTGTAGTAGTTTTAAGACTAACCATATGCAAAAATATCACGGAAAATACACTAAAGATACTGTGGCCCTACAAAGCAGTTCAGTCTTCCATGTTTTCTGATCCCATACAAGGAGATTTATTCAACATATTTTATTATTTCAGCCTTAGAATAGCTATTTTTAATTATAAAGTGCAGTAAATTTTACTCAAATTCTCTCTGTGTACTCCTGGCAACTGTCACCTATGAGCTGACACTATAAGCTACTGCATCTCCATAAATAAATAGAGAATGAAACCACTCAGCAGTTCTACAATTTGGACCATTAACACCTTGATTTTACACCTCAGACTGTCCTAGTACAAGTGTTTCTAGCCAAATAAGAGACATTTTACAGAACACAGTTCAACAAGATGGAGTATTTTGCTGTTAGTAAGCAAATTCCCTCTCAGATTGCAAATTCTTCACTCATAGGTGTACATCTTCTGAATATGTAAACAATTGTAAAAAGAGGCCCTGATGGCAACCAGATACTATTTGGACATGAGCAGAAGGGCTCACAGGAGAGGGAGACTGAATTCCATGATCTATTAACTTTCAGTCATATATTATAGCTGTAGTCCCTCATACCAGTATCATTACAGAATAACAAAGGTGTTAAGGGACTTCCGGAGGTCTTATACCCCAG